>NW_017280184.1:12880-17085 GCF_001594065.2 Cyphomyrmex costatus
CCCCCCCCCCCCACCCCCCTGCACAGGCGCACACGACTTCTACGATTGTACTATTGCTATGATAGTACTGTCGGGGCAGACCTCTGTCGACGGTGTGGGTGCGGTGGGGTGGCCGAAGGCCACCCCTTTGCACCCGCCCCTGCGTGCGTGCGTGCGTGCGTGCGTGCGTGCGTGTCTATGCATACGACTTCTATAATTATACTGTTGCACGTGGGGTGGAACTCAATGTATCCACGTATATACTTTACAACGTAGAAATAAAACGTCATTCTTTAAACTTTCTTTTGAGAAAAATCGCTTCACGTTGAAAGTCTAAAAGTGTAAAGAATATCGTTTTATTTCTGCAACTTCATTCAAACATTTTTGGCACTAAACTTTCTTGTCGGTGAAAAATCTTTTAAGGACATTTATTTGATGTTATTTAGAGTATTTCTGCCAAGTTTTAATCGGGCGTTGGCCATTTTCGGAAGTTTATCCGTTAACTAGTTTTCAATCACGTATATCTTCATAAGTATATGTATTTTTACAAATTATTATTCTAATTAATAATTAATATCGTGGAGAAGGATTGTTCTGATAATCAATTTCGTAATAACATTATTCCAATAAAATCTATTACATATAATCAATAATCAAATACGCTAATAAACGTAATTTCTGAAAAAAATGAAGGAAATTATTTAAATTATTTATATATTTTGCAGGTACACAATTTAGAAGTAATTGATCAAAATGATATTCGATTTGGAGGAAGAAATACCATAAAACGATAATGATATAAAAACATTATTCGAGTACATTGAAATTTCTTGATGCCAGATGCTATTGGATGTGACTAATACAAAGCTTGTCGACAATAATGTTGCCTTAAATAAGAGTGTATCAAAATAGTTGACAAGCGCAGTAGTACATTGCAATAATATAGGTACATTGAATTCTGAAGGTAACTAGTTCTAGGTGAGAGATCTGGAGACACGGTAGTGTCTCGGCGCTAAGCCAAGCGCGCGACACTGCCGTGCCTCCTTTACGCGAAACTAAGAATTTTTCGGGGTCGAGATGATCAGATCTCAATAACGGCTGAACCGATCAAGTTCTACATACGCTCAATCGACAGAAAATACTTAAATTGTATTATAAAAGTGCTTTCATTTTTTTTCTACGTGCCCTACGAGCGGAGATATCGCGACGCAAAGTCCGGATCTGTGAATTTTCACGTTTCATTTTTAAGATACGTCGTTATTATTATCAACGTCGTCAACTAGAGAAAATGTCCATCTCGTTTTTTCGATAATAGAGGGCCTTTGACTTTATGTGTTATCTCACTCTATCTATTCTATCATCTCACTCTATCTATCTATATCTAACCAGCAGACCAGTGTTGCATGCTGTATCACATATGACGCGCGCGCGATTTAACTTTTATAATTAAAAATATTATTCAATATATATATACAATATAAAATATTTATTATTATATATATATAAATATAAAAATTGAAATATCGAAATATAGATATATGTACGTCGTCGAGAAAATATATGTGTCTACGTGTTTGATTTCGAGGAAGTGAGTGTCTAGGTGTTCGCCGTCGACGAAATAAGTGTCTAGGTGTTCGCCGTCGAGGAAGTGGGTGTCTACGTGTTTGCCTCCGAGGAAGTGAGTGTCTAGGTGTTCACCGTCGAGGAAGTGGGTGTCTACGTGTTCGCCTTCGAGGAAGAGAGTGTTTAAGTGTTCGCCTTCGAGGAAAAAAGTGTCTAAGTGTTCGCATTCGAGCAAGTAAGTGTCTAGGTGTTCGCCGTCGAGGAAATGGGTTTGTTTGTAAGAAATGTCGTCGTCGTCGTCGTCGTTATTGCCAGCTACGGAGTGAGGAAATGTATTCTAAAATTTTTGGCGCAAGAGATAAATGTGGGCGCGACAATATCGATCGATGCGATCTGTACGATCGTTAAAGTCGGATTATTAAGTGTCTCGGCAATAACAAATGATTGAGGTTAGGAACTCTGTCACATCGATGGCATAGACGAACACCGAAGTGAGGTTAGAATAAGTATCGATCTCTGCGATCTGTACGATCGTTAAAATCAGATAAAGAGTCTCGGCAGTAACAAAGGATTGAGGTTAGGGAATCTGTCACATCGATGGCATAGAATAGACGAACACGTAAGTGCAGTTAGATATTTTCTGCTTTATTACACAAATTCTCTGCTGTAATTCCGCTGTAAGAATATCTACAAATTATTTTCTATATAATCATTTTCTTTTTACAACAGCATTTGGTTAGGTTACTTATTTACCGAGACATTACCGTATCTTCAGATCTGTCATTTATTTGTTTGGTAGATACCTTAATTTGTATTCTCTATTCCTTATATAATTATAAAAAAATTGATTCTTTGTACTTTTTATAGGAAAAGTCTGAAAAGAAAAAAGGTATAGATTTAAAAGATTATTGCCTTTTCTTTTCAGGACTTTTCCTTTAATAAACCTGAAGATAAAGTACAGCACAAAGAATCAATTCTCTTATAATAATAAAGATAAAACTTATTTGATACAGTTACTCAAAACATGAAATTACTTGGTTTTAGTATTGAAATCTTCAAAACTTTAAATAATTATCTAATAATAAAATAAATTTACATAGAAAGTAACTGATATATTATTGAAGGTGCCAGTTCAAAGTAAACATTCGTAAATGTATATCCTTTTGTTGCATATATTTTGTTGCACGTAATAATGATTTAACAACACATGTACACTAGTTGTTTATAATAGTAAGTTTATAAAGAATTTAATGGCTTGTAACCCTGTTTCTAACCATTTGTTTTAAATTTATTGAGCCTTATTACAATCTACATTATAATAGCAATGTTAAATCATTATTACGTATATATGCAACAAAAGAATATATACTTTATGTATGCTTACTTTGAACTGGCCCCTTCAATAATATATGAGTCATTTGTCATGGTAATATGTACCATTTCATTATCTTTCATTAATAAAATGTATTACGTTAAAATAGACAATTTGGTATAAGAATTCTTTTAAAATTAATATTGATCTTTTGTGATTTATTTTTAAAACGTAAAATACTGTTATATATACATACATATATATATATATATGTATGTGGAAGGTCAGTTTTCGGGACGCATTCTAAAAATACGATTTTCATAGATAATAATGCTGCAAATTATGTTTGGAGAAGTATTATTTCAAATGGGTTAGTAATCTTGGAGATATATTAAAATTTACTTACAGCGGCAGTTTTCAGGTCAATAAAGTTTTTTAACAAAAGGGACCAGTAATTTATAATTTAATACTTTTATTCTGTACATTCAACATTTACTAATGCTTTCTTGTCAATTTTGGAATATAGAAACAAGAAACTAACAAATTATGAACAATTTTTGCACAAGTCCTTAAACCTACCAATTAACATAATTATACCTTAACCAAAAGGCAACTGTCAGACTTATCATTTTCTACAATAAAATGACAATAAAATATATTATAATAAGTTTTTATGATCACACATGAAAGAATAAAATGTTTGCTATTCTATACATTACCAAAATGTAGTGTTGAATAGAAGCACACTAAAATTTTGTGTACATAAATTAAAGATCTGAAATGTACCATTTCATTAAAATCAGGAGACGCGGTAGTGTCTCCGGCCATGTTCAAAAACTCTGAGACGCTACAAGTCTCTTATCCCGAGCCATCAAAGTCCATTTTAGGGAGGTGCATAACTATTAAAATATAAAAAATTTTGAATTGAACGTCATATATGTCCTGAAAGGCGGCATCGCCACGAGTAATTCGAGACAAAAAAATTTTAAATCGGTCAAGCCGTTCTGGAGATACAAGCGGTCGAAAAGTGATGATTTTAATGAAAAATTAAGAAACGTCTCCTTCTCTGTGTGTCTGTATGTCCGTCCGAATTTAAAAATATCGTTATTTGACGGATAGTGAAATGTTACTTTTTAACATCCTCCTTTACCTTTCACTCGCACCTTCACCATCTTTGGCCCACCGGACCTCCTCCACTCGCCTCACCTCCTCCCCCACCACCAACCCCCACCTCCCCTCTATTCCGCTGTAATTCAATCTTTTTCGTTATTACAACTTTTTGATATCTTCTCTCACCTTTCACTCGCACCTTCACCATCATCGGCCCACCGGACCTCCTCCACTCGCCTCC
>NW_017280185.1:0-263 GCF_001594065.2 Cyphomyrmex costatus
TAAAGTGTTTTACGTAGTATAACGAATTTAATGAACACATTATAACGTCTTTCGTAAATTAAAGTTACGTACTGTAATTCTTGAAACAATAATATATCTTATTAAGAATTATATATCAATTGAGAGTACTAATTATCTATTCATTATGAATTATTCGTTTATTTGATTTTAAGTTTGAAAGGCATTCTATCTTACGACTGATTGTTAATAATTAAAATTTTTAGCTATCAATATATTAAATGAAGAAGAAGACTGGTACAGAG
>NW_017280186.1:0-1555 GCF_001594065.2 Cyphomyrmex costatus
GCGTCTTTATTGTATCAATTCTGAGGTACGTAAAAAAATTTTTTTTGTCTCGATTACTTATATGTACCTTACGTACTAAATCATTCCTTCAGTTGATGAATTAAATAACTTATATGTATGTACTTAAGTTGGCCGACTATCAGCCGATATTGAACGGTTGACGTTGGCAATATTACGACAAACTGACTGTTATTAAGGGGATGCTGGACCCACGAAATTGTGGATCTTTACAGTCTTAAGAAAATCTCCGAAACGACTGAACGGAATGAGAAATCCCTTTACAGGATTAATATACATACAAAATTAGTTAGTGGCGTTGAGAATTATATGCTAAAATCGAAAAAAAGTTAAAAACTTACATTTTTTTTCAACTCGTAGATGTGTCACCTGACGAGAATATTTCCTTGATAACCAAGTTTTACTACTTGTATGGACTAAATGATTCAACATCACCCGGCGTATTACGTGAACAAACAACACTGACTTTACAGAATTGAGATTGAAAGCACCAAACAAGATATTTTCATTAAAATGCAAAAATGGTAAATTGCCGATAACGAAACTGTAAATTTTTAATTTTTTTCCGTTTTTCGTATTGAAATGTAGCTAGCACCCTCCGTTTTTGTCGATACTTTAGTTATGCAGAAGGATTTTTCCATCCGTAAATGCAATTAAGAGAAACTAGTCTTTAACAAACAATAAATAATGATAAAACAGGACACTCCAGCATCGCCTTAAGGGGATCTTTAAGCAAAGCTCGAATTCCTACGAAATCGCGAGATGTCGCTGTTTTACAACACATCGACATATCTTTTATATACTACCACACTAATATCTCACGCAGACAGTGATGCACGCAGTCGGATTTTTTGTCAATTTTCGTATCGTAAATTCGTCGCGATAAAGTGTCTAAGTCTAATTCTATGCACTCAACGTTGTTTCTTCATGCATAGTGATGCACGAAGACGAGACAAGACGATATTTTTCAAAATATTGTCTTGTCTCGCAAAAATATTGAAAAATTAATTCTTGTCTTGATCTCGTTATCAAGATCAAAAATAAATCTCGTCTTGATTTCAATATTCTCGAAAATATTGATATTTTTTACAAATTTTTTAATTTAAAAAAGTAATGTACTAAAGGCGAGACAAACGATATTTATGATTATTTACTAAGATAAGATCATATCTCTGAATCTAAAAGTATATATAATCCAATCAGTGCGAACAAAACTTCCAACAGTTGCAAAATAAACTTTCTGCTGAACGCAATTAATTGGAAAAAGGACGCAGCATATACTACATTTACACGGTTCGATTTACGCCGAAGTTATAACATCGATGTTATGAAAGTGGCCAATCACAGTCATTCCATTCTTCAGAGGAATAGCTATGATTGGCCAGTTTCCTAACATCGATGTTAAAACTTTGGCGTAAAGCGTTCCGTGTAAACGTAGTAATAGACGATTGGGCGCACGCATAAGGGTACGTTTCCACTGAGCACGTCACGACGTCACGCGTCGCGTCGTCCACCGTGTCACGACGCGACGCGAAAA
>NW_017280186.1:2677-11331 GCF_001594065.2 Cyphomyrmex costatus
TTTTTTTATTGTGTGACAATTATCATTATGACTATTTTTGTAAATATATGGATACACGGACCAACTAATATTTTCACGCATAGATTTGCAAATTTTTTGGTATGTTTTGCGCATCGTTAATTTTCATTCCTAGAATTTAAGATTACAATCTTTTAATTAATATATGTTCATTTATTGTTTTCAGTTATATATTTAACTATGCACAAGATTTTCTTTTGTATTGATGTTTTTCCATAATTATGTACATTTCAACGTAAAGTGTTTCATCTGAAGAGGACCAGATTTGGTGGTCGAAACTAGTAATGTAATTAACATCTGTTTTTTTAATCGTTACATTTATGTAAATTTTATAAGTTCATTTTAGAATATATGTATTAATTTGTTGTTAATTTTCTTTTCGTTTGACTCTTACAATGCCATTTCCACGTTTATAATAGATTATAATATAGAGATAGACAATATAGATTATAATATAAAATAGTATTACTACATATATCAGTGAAAACATTTATATTCATTTATATAAGTATAAATAAGCCACTAAACCTAATTAAAATTAATAATAAAATTGCTAACATTTTTACTTGCAAACTTGCTTATACCATACCTAATACACTAAAAAACTTCATAAAAAGAGGCAAGGATAAATTAGAATACACACACAACCAAAATGTGGTATATAAAATCTCCTGTGACAACTGTGATGAAAGTTATGTTGGCCAAACTAAGAGACAATTAAAAACAAGAATACATGAACATTCTTCGGATATTAATAAAACTTCTAAATCTCCATCTGTAATATCTAATCATAGAATAGAAACAAATCATGATTTTAATTGGAGCAATGTAAAAATTTTAGATATGGAACCATCTTATAATAAAAGATTGATATCCGAAATGGTTCATATAAAGAAACAAACACATGGTATAAATAAACAAAATGATACCGAGTCATTGCCAGATTGTTATACTAACATGATACATTCTCTTTCCACTTCTTAATTTTTCCCTTCCTCTGTCCTTTCCTGAGGTCTCTGCCTACTCATTTCTTATTTTTATTTCAAGCAGTACGGTCGATTTTTATAACTGTAATTTAGACTATTTTATTTATTTATTTAATTTTAATAATGGATCTACTGGAGTTTTATACTGGATTATACATTTTTTATTACATTTCTGTTAAGGTAATATATACAATTTACTTCTTTATAATTAAGTTTTTAAATTTGTATACCTTTTTGTCAATAGATTTGTATAGCTCTTGAGAGGAAAAACACAAAGGAAGATCCATATTTAATTATACATATTTAATTTTATATTTACGACTCGTTAATTAATTATTCAATTTACACATTTAATTTTATATTTTTGACTCGTTAATTTTATTATAATTATACACATGTAATTTATTGTTGATTCGTTAATTCTATTATACACACTTAATTTTAAATTTAACATTGAAAATGACCCGATCGGTGTCGAAACGTATGTGAATTTTACCTACTAATTTTACTATGTTTGCGAATTTTGCGAATTTTATTTTAATGTATTATGATTTGATTTCATTATATTTATAATTTTTAAGAAAACTATTTGGCTCTTTTCTCTTATTTTCAACTTATTTGTTTTATACTTGTTGAGCCTTCTATTAATTTATTTTATCTAAAATTAAAATTATTTCTATATTTTCTATTAGATGTTATCTATTAATTGATATATTTCTAATATATTTATTTATTTGATATTCGATATTTTCGATATTCTTGAGCCGAGAATATTAATCTTGAAAAAGTAATATTGTCTCGTATCGAAATTTATTAAATCAAAAGTCTTGATATCGTCTCGATTTCGAGACAAGACAAGACAAGAATCTTGATGTCTCGAATATTGCGTGCATCACTATTCATGCAAACTACGTGCCTGGACTATTATTGGTCGAGTTCAAGACGGCAAAGCGGCCAGGCACGCTTGCCGAGCGATTGAACATAATTGGTTATTACTAGTAGATCTAACCAATCATATTCGATCGCTCGGCAAGCGTACTAGCCGCTTTGCTGTCTTGAACTCGCCCATTTTTTAAGTATAGGTTGCGCAGCTTTTATATAAAACAAATGTTGTTACGACGTGCAACGACGTGAAGCTCTGGAGCGCCATATTGGACTAAAAAATGGTAAAGAAGAACTCAATTTTGAAATTTTTTATCGCCTTCAGCATAGATTCTACCTCACAGGCACGTATTAATGCGTATAGGTACTTTAATTCTGTAAAAGGATTTTCGAATCTGTGAATGACAAAAAAAGTATTTACGATACAAAATTATACGATTTAGTCGGTAATACAGGAGGCTTTAGGATTCCCTTAATTGAACATGATATCGGCCCAGGCCATGAAGTAAGAGAGGAGGAGAGACCGATCACGATTGGGCGCGAATACAGAAAAGTGACCCTCATTTGTGCCGAATTGAGAGGGAGTCCGCTCAAAGGAAGAATCTGCGAATTAGGACGCCATTTGCAATATCGACTTGACCGATAAAAAGAGAAAGAGAGAAGTTTATACATACATATGTATACACAATCCCTTTCTTTCAGTCCTTCGACGACGAGACGCGTGACGCGTTCAGTGGAAACGTACCATAAGAGATAGTTCGTGCCTTCGTGGTATGAACTTATAGTTGCAGAAATGTCGTGTTGGATACGAGGATGTACCAAAAGATCTAAAAGATCATGTTCAGCGTTCAGGTAATTGCTTTCGTCATGAGGCATAAAGTCAGGTAAGGTTAATATTGCAAATGGCGTCCTAATTCGCAGGTTCTTCCTTTGAACTCCCTCTCAATCGGGCACACGAATGAGTGCCTCTTTCCGTGCACGAAGTTTGATCTCCTCCTCTCTTACTTCATGGCCCAGGCTCTGTTAGCCAACATTGATTTGAAGACAACTTCAAGCCACCGTCGGGCCAAGGTTGGGCCAACTTTGGCAGTATATTGGCACCCAGTTGTCGTGCCGATCATGGTGGAATTATAAAGGTGAAGCATTGCGCATAATGGAGAAGATGGGGGGTAACTTAGAATATTTCGACCAATCAGACGTGAGCGGCATTGCAAGCCGCGAATTTTAAAACAAGTTTGTGAATCAAGCTGTCAGCCGCCATATTCCTTTTACGTATTGCCGCTCACATGTGATTGGCTAAACCCCCCTCCCCCCACTATTTTATTGACTACATAAAAATCATTGTTTTAAATAAAAATTGGGTGTTATTAAAAGTTTTAAACATGTGTATATATACATATATATATATATATATATATATATAATAATAAACAGATTTAAAATTTACTATATTATTACCATAATTTACCGTACAATATACATATTATGTAGGTACTATAAAATTAAATATATAAAAAAATTTTATAATAACATTAATAAGAAAGAAAATTATAACTCTGTGTGTGCGCTTGTGCGCGCGCGCACGTGGGAGCGTGTGCGTATGTGTGTGTATGCATTTGAAAATACATATACATATTATATATAATTTCTTAATAGATATTTATATAAAATTATTCATTTCTTTATTTTATTCTAAATGGTTTGAAGCATATATTAATTGCTTAATTGATCATTTCATAAAATTTTTTTCCTTTGCCGATGAGAATAAGCCATTTATGGTCAAATGGATACTGAATGCTTCTATTATAATTTTCGTGTGAATTTATATACTACGTATGTAGAACCCTAAAAATGTTTGATGCTCATTGCATCTTGGATCTTAATAATACTTAACAAGTATTATTAAGTATAATAAGTATTATTAAGTATTATTAAGTATAATAAATATTATTAATTGTAAGATCCAAGATGCAATGAGCATCAAAAATTGTTAATTTAACTAGTGATAGTACTGCGGTAGTTCATTAGTTTGCGTTGTAAGTCTGAAAAAATTTCGGCGCGCATTTAGGGATCTACATACGTAGTATATAAATTTACACGAAAATTATAATAGAAGTATTCAATATTCAGCTTGACCATAAATGACTTATTCTCATCGGTATTTGAAATTTCACGATCAAATAAGAGTTTGTTTTCTCCTTTGATTGGTCAAATTTACAACCCTAGATATATCGCACAAATTGCCTGGGTCGATAGTAGCCTGAAGTTGTCTTCAGATCAGTGTCTGCTAATATAGCCTGAGTTGATGTCGCTCCGTGATTGACGTGACAAACGGTTGCCGATATATTGCAAACGTTGGCCCAATCTTGGCCTGATGGTGGCCTGAAGTTGTCTCCAGATAAGAGTCGGCTAGCAGAGCCTGGTCTAACGTTGTGCCATGTTCGGATTAATGACATTCAGTTCGTCGTGATATCGCCAACGTCGGCTCTACATTCAACATCGGCTAAGAATCGGCAAACCTTATCTGGGATTGACCGACATTCCGTTTGAAAACGGGACTTATTTTTTCTAATTTGTGCCTTCATTTTCATGATCGATAATAGTTGCCAGAAAAGTTTATCCCATAAAAAACCTTTTTTTAAAAAAAGAAAAAAGCATACGCCAAGTGCATATAAAAGATACTGAACTTCTTGATCAAAAACAGATATGAGATAAATATAATTGACCAAGTGTATTCTTCATTACGCCAGTCACATAAGACAGACCAAAAGTGACTATAATTGTCAACTGGATTATAGTGAAGAAAAAACTTGGCGTGCCCGGGTCGCATTAATTGTAAACAGTATTCAGTGAAAACATTATTTCAACATAGTATTTGCATTATAAATTAAAATATAAAAATAACAGACATATGTATACAGATATATACGTATAATATATACGTATAATATACACGTATAATATAGTGATATAGTTAGTATCATCATTTACTATATAGTGATATAATTTGTGGGACATGAAAATATATTCACAACTAAGTATTATAATATGTTCAGTAAGCAATTATTAACATCTTTTCTTTGTTGAATTGTTTTCGCATATATTGTGTATACTGCAGAATATTGCGATAGAACCAAGGTTCTAGAATATTGCGTTTTAATGCGACCCGGGCACGCCAAGTTTTTTCTTCACTATAATCCAGTTGACAATTATAGTCACTTTCGGTCTGTCTTATGTGACTGGCGTAATGAAGAATACACTTGGTCAATTATATTTATCTCATATCTGTTTTTGATCAAGAAGTTCAGTATCTTTTATATGCACTTGGCGTATGTTTTTTTCTTTTTTTAAAAAAAGGTTTTTTATGGGATTTCACTGCTTTTTGTTAATTATGAAAACGTGATAATAATGTAGGAAATTTAAATCCTCTAAAAATAAATACAGATTCTGTTTCTAAAATAGTTATTTTGTAAATTTCTATTTATTTAATATTAAAGATGTACTCGTATTGTATTTATTGACACTTAATTATACTTAAGTTTATTTGTACTTAATTTAGATTTGTTCTAAGAAAAATATATACGCGCTCTTTGCATTTCGTGGCCACTTACATACTTCAACTTTTAAATCATTTATGGATGTCCATTTTGTACCTTTAGCTCGCAATAAATTTGTGTAATGTCCTTCGTCTATATTTTTACCATGATGAAGAATCGCACTATTAACTTTATAAATATTATCACCGATACAAATTTTTGACGAAGGTATGGATTTAATATTAAGATTTGTAATCTTTATAACTTCTTCATTATTAACTTTAAATAATAATAATTGAATAATAAGTACACGTTTGGTCGTTGTTATACTAGTCTTTTCAAGTAAAGCAGTTGAATTACAATTACATGTATGTGTCACACGTACGATTGAAAAATACATGTATGTGTCACACGTACGTCTGAACATAACTGAAACGTACCCTTTTCGGGACTCGGTCTCTAGATCTCGGTATCGGCTGCACCAATTTTATTCGGACTGGTCGCAATCGAAAGATACCGATGACATTATATAATAAAAGTGTTTTTAGATTTTTGATTGTGCTTTTAAATTCTGAGTAATTTTAATCTAAAGTTTCAAGATGTGAAAACTCGAGATAAAGCTAGTGGTAGCGTCGTGAATTTGACATCGACATGAACATATACACGCATCAAGTATCATGTCATCATGTCAAACGGTTATATTTTTATTTTATGCACTTGGCGTCGCGACGCTACCGCGTCGCTTGATATGTTTATAATGTTTATTATTAATGATTATTATTGTTATATGTCTCTCTCTCTCTCTCTCTCTCTCTCTCTCTCTCTCTCTCTCTCTCTCTCTCTCTCTCAATTTATTTTATTATTTATTTATTTATTTAAATAATTAATATTTTAAGTTATTTATTTTATTATTATTAATTTATTATCATTTATTTATTTATTTATTTATTTTAATTTTTATTTATTAATTTATTTATTATTATTTAACATACATGTGTTATTATTATTACATATGTACATACATGTGTTATACACATATGTATGTTATTACACATGTGACTGTTTTTTGAATGTAGACATTGTGAACAGCAGCCTAATGGACAAAACGCTTTACATGTATGTGTCACACGTACGATTGAAAAATACATGTATGTGTCACACGTACGTCTGAACATAACTGAAACGTACCCTTTTCGGGACTCGGTCTCTAGATCTCGGTATCGGCTGCACCAATTTTATTCGGACTGGTCGCAATCGAAAGATACCGATGACATTATATAATAAAAGTGTTTTTAGATTTTTGATTGTGCTTTTAAATTCTGAGTAATTTTAATCTAAAGTTTCAAGATGTGAAAACTCGAGATAAAGCTAGTGGTAGCGTCGTGAATTTGACATCGACATGAACATATACACGCATCAAGTATCATGTCATCATGTCAAACGGTTATATTTTTATTTTATGCACTTGGCGTCGCGACGCTACCGCGTCGCTTGATATGCTAAATTTTAAAGTTGACATGCATTTCTAATATACAATATTTGTTTTTATTTGGTACTTGGACCAAATTTTTAGGACAAATAATATTCAAGATATACTATAGAAAAGTGGTAGATTGGATGATGCGGCATTGCCGAATATGTGCTTGGGCGGCACGTACTGCCTTTGTTCAATCATTCTTTTTCAAGCTGTGGTTTTTTATCTTTTATATAAAACGATTATAAAGAATATACTATTAAATACATAATGTCAAATTATACCCAATTTGAGTTATTTTTAATTATCTCTATAGGTTGCCACTATACTCCTACCTAATAGTCAAAATTTAATTATTAGAGGCTCCGAATGGTTAAAACAAAATCACAATAAATAATTAAGTAAAATATTAATGGCTATACGGAGTCAAACGCTGTTTTCGGTAGGCAAATATATCTTTGAAACAAAAAATTCGAACATTTCGATCCTATTATTTGGACCATCATCAGCGACAATAAAATATAACAATAAAATATGCAAAAATATCAAAACATAACAGGACTACGACCCATAAATTAATATCAGATTAATGAAAGTAAAACAATTCAATTTAAATATAAGAATTTAATAGCATACTAGAAACATACTATATGAAACAAATTAAAACAATAAAAACAAATGTTTCGATCCCTGTCGGATCATTATAACAATGCTTTGTATATAATATTATTTAGCGATTAGGAACAAAAAAGACGCATATATTGAACGGAAAAATTAATGTTATAATTAATGAAGAAACGGAGAGAGGAGAATTACATAATAAATTACAGACGTGGATGCTCGCCATCTGTCATTCGGTTATTGTAAGTATGTTTTGAAAATATATGTAACAATTCTTGTGTGCGCAAGAGACTCGAAGTAATATCTGTTAAAAAATATATATAAAGTAATAATATATAATATAAATTATAGATTATATAATAATATATAATATAAGTAATAATATAAATTATAGATTCAATATAATCATAAATTTCGAAACATATGTGTAATAAGGACTCGAAGTAATTAGATTGAATACAATCATAAATATGCGTATGAGAATAAAAATAAAAATTTAGAGAGAGATTGTGTAACGCATATTATATATCAAGCGACGCGGTAGCGTCGCGACGCCAAGTGCATAAAATAAAAATATAACCGTTTGACATGATGACATGATACTTGATGCGTGTATATGTTCATGTCGATGTCAAATTCACGACGCTACCACTAGCTTTATCTCGAGTTTTCACATCTTGAAACTTTAGATTAAAATTACTCAGAATTTAAAAGCACAATCAAAAATCTAAAAACACTTTTATTATATAATGTCATCGGTATCTTTCGATTGCGACCAGTCCGAATAAAATTGGTGCAGCCGATACCGAGATCTAGAGACCGAGTCCCGAAAAGGGTACGTTTCAGTTATGTTCAGGCGTATGTGTGTCACATACATGTATTTTTCAATCGTACGTGTGACACATACATGTATTTGTAATTCAACTGCTTTACTTGAAAAGACTAGTACAACAACGACCAAACGTGTACTTATTATTCAATTATTATTATTTAAAGTTAATAATGAAGAAGTTATAAAGATTACAAATCTTAATATTAAATCCATACCTTCGTCAAAAATTTGTATCGGTGATAATATTTATAAAGTTAATAGTGCGATTCTTCATCATGGTAAAAATATAGACGAAGGACATTACA
>NW_017280186.1:11987-42510 GCF_001594065.2 Cyphomyrmex costatus
TTATATTTTAATTTATAATGCAAATACTATGTTGAAATAATGTTTTCACTGAATACTGTTTACAATTAATGCGACCCGGGCACGCCAAGTTTTTTCTTCACTATAATCCAGTTGACAATTATAGTCACTTTTGGTCTGTCTTATGTGACTGGCGTAATGAAGAATACACTTGGTCAATTATATTTATCTCATATCTGTTTTTGATCAAGAAGTTCAGTATCTTTTATATGCACTTGGCGTATGTTTTTTTCTTTTTTTAAAAAAAGGTTTTTTTATGGGATTATATTTTATATCATGTTAAAATGCTTCGAATGCAAAGAATAATAGCATACCTTGATCTTTTTTGTGACATGAATTAAATTCATAGTTTCAGATAATGTGACGAGAAAAACAAAGTAATACATGTTATCAGTTACGTTACCGAGACAGCTTGAATTTTTAATATTTGAAAACGTCTGGAAGATGATAAGGAAAGTAATGATCCGACAGGGATCGAAACGTTTGTTTTGACTATTGTTTTAATTTGTTTCATATAGTATGTATTTAGTATGCTATTAAATTCTTATATTTAAATTGAATTGTTTTAAAAACTAATAAATTGAAAATTTCAAGGACTCTTTTATATAACAATAATCAATAACATTAAACAGGGCGATAAAAGAGTCAAATTACAATTAAAAATCTAAATTTCTCTGATAAATTATCAGAGAAATTTAGATTTTTCATAGACATATTATATCAAGGTTTTTTTAAAATAATCGTGTCACACCTTTACTCCACCAAGTGATGGACTTACCTCTGTTGGTACATGAGAAAATCATATTATATATATTAATATTACTGCGTCTTAACTGCTTCTCTCCAACATTAGGTAGCACATTTTATTGCATATTTTATATTGTCGCTAATGATGGTCCAAATAATAGGATTGAAATGTTCAAATTTTTTGTTTCAAAGATATATTAGGAGTATAAATAAGTTTCCGCCGTTTTTTTCATCAAAAATTGGGCATTTATTGTGAAAGAACGGTACTTAATGTTTTATTCGAAGTATTATCCATCGCTAGCCACTATTTTTTCCCATCTTTCTGGTAATTGGTGGATTCCACGTCGAAAACACAAAAAACGTCGAAACTACGTTCTTTGTCTTCGACGTCAAATTCACCGTTCTTAAACTTTTGAAACCACTTACGGCAACTTCTCACTTAAGGAAGCTTCACCATATGCTTCTACAAGCAATCGATGTGCTTCAGCTGCAGATTTTTTCAAATTAAAGAAGCTTCTGCAAATGATGCTTATTCGACTCAAAACTCGACATTTTCACACGAAAAAAAATGATACTGATACAAAATCGCTAATATTTCAAAGTTATATTGTTGCCAGATGTCCAATCTTACGATATGACGTTTTACAGCAGACAATTTTTTTTTTATTGAAAATAAAGAAGGTTACAGCCACTAGGGGGAGCCTATCGGGCCGGTAAATCATAAAGGCTTAATCACAAAACTAAATCCCTAGAAAACTTAAGGTACGTTTGCAATAGCGGGGGAGAAGACAATTTTAACCATAACATACTGGTGGTACCATCTCTTGTCAAACGGCGGAAATTTATTTATACACATAATATTTGCGTACCGAAAACAGCGTTTATATAGCCATTAATATTTTACTAATTTTACTTAATTAACTCCTATTTAATATGTTGTTAATTTCATTAGAACTACATATACATTTAACAAAATATATCCATGTGTAACAATATAAACTACGGATAATAATAAATATGCCAATAAATGGATCTTTTTTTATAATTATCTTAATGGTCGCAAATCAAAATGCCTTTAAAAAAATGATATCTTTGATAATATCGGTCGTACAACATTCAATAAAATTCCATTTTGTAGGTAATTAAATACTCTTTCGATTTTGTTATATGTGTTTTGCATGTAGATGCAGCCAAATTTATTCGCAAAGACAGAACAAATTTACGTAAAGTTCGAAAATAAAAGGCCCCTTAAAAAATCTATCTCAAGAACTATTGGTCGTACGAGGTTCATTAAAAAATGGAATTGTGAGGAATTTTATCAGTTTTACTTTTCAACTGATCATTAATTTCCATTCAATAACGAATAGTTTTTAAGATATTTCCAAAAAATTGATTTTGTGCGATAATTTTACAAGATAGCACAGCCGGCCATGGCCTGACACATGTGGATTTTTGATGTGTTAAAAAGTAGACTATTATAAACCTCTATACAAACATCCAGGTTTGTAACACTTTTTTCCTTTATATCGCCAAAAATCGTTTAGTTTTACTGGGCTAGAGGCTAAAATTGAAATAACGAAACGTAAAAAGGGGCGTTACTTTTATATTTCGTTGTTTCTCAATTTCGCTCGTAGAAGCTTCATTTACTCTTTTATTACTCTGTTCTTATATTCGACTTAGATTCTGATTTTTATTTTCACTACCTACATAACGCAACGTGTCCAAAAGAAGTCATATCTTTATCATGTCTTTTAGATATCTTTTAGATTTAGGTATGTATGTGTTCCAACATTGTCTTGTAGACATGCGTGTTATTTGAGTGTTATATAATAGGGAAGCACAGTCTAATCTGAAATACTTGAACAATTCGTTAAATAACTTTAACATATACCAGGAGCGTTAAGAAGCTTGTTAAATATTAAATATTGGTAATAATAACGTTTGAAAAGTTGAGTGGCACTCTTCGGCAACTTCGTTTCCTCGCAAAAAGAGAAAGAAAGAGAGACATCATTCGCATATGTTTTGCGCATCATTAAGCAGGGAGCACAGACTCTTGCATAACGCATAACACATAAAGTCTAAGAAATTTAATCAATCGGAGTTCTTTATTTCATGGAAAGGAAGGAAACGGCAGACTTTGACTGAAACATTTTCTTATGCATTATGTGCTATGCGTTATGCAAGAGTCTATGCTCCCCATCTAATACTTATACAAACTTATGCAGGAGAGAATCAATCGCTGAAATCGCACCAGAGAAAACATCATCCGTCTTTTATATAGGATTATAGACTATCTAATAAACTTTACATGCATTCGCTCACTTGCAATGTCTACACGAAGTGAAATGAGAAATTCGCGATATTTTACGTGAGAAGGGACGAGATTTTGTAAGTAATAGCGAATTTAATTGGATGCACTCTCAGTGCGTACGGATGCACATTGAAGCTATCGTACTCAATTGATATAAAGTATGTATTTAATGTAAATATAAAACAGATTAAATTCCCCTCATGAAACCTTTAAACATTTTATTGTATATTATATATTGTGTATTGCTGATGTAAAATCTGTATTTTATAACTTAAAATATTTGCATTTTACTTCTACGCAAATTAAATACAACGGCTTTAATATGTACTAGTGCGTTCAATCAAATTAATCTCCGTTAGACATCTTTTTCTTTCTTTCAAAAAAGAATGGAAGTATCCATCTTTTGCGAACATCAACATATATCTGTTCCTAAATTATCTAGAATAAAAGCTAGAAAACAAATTTTTTTATTGTCATTTACATATAGTAAATTTCTGTACATGCTTCTACATTCTTCAATGGAAAAGAGTTTGAAACCATTATAATTATTTCATATTAATTCAAACAGATTATTAAAAATATATATACGTAGAACGAAATCTATTGTGTTTTATACTATTGTATTTGATACTTCACACGCATTCATTTTCCTCTAAAGATAAAATCAAGATCGTAGAATTCTCCTTTGGTAATTTTGCAAACGTCGCTATTAGTCGACTCCGTTTACGATCGAGAACCTTGACCAAAGCGATATTTTTTCAGTTACGGTGCCTGACGATATCAAAGGTATAAAAACGTTGATATATAGACCTCCGATACTTCCTCGTGGCAATCGCGCTTAGAAAATTTGTGTGCGATACTAATCCCTCTCATAATAATATTTTTCAATATATCAGTCTTCAAAATATTTCAAATAACGTATGAAAATTTAACAAACATTTACTAGATGTTTAAAAAATGTCTACAAAATTTAAGACGTTTAAAAAGCCTCTCAAAGATTTTCATTAATCAGATTTTTGGAGTTTATAAAGTACGTTCAGAAAATATTTTTTCTAAAAATTTAAGACATTTAGAAGTCATTTGTGTGAAATTTTTTCAACACACACACACACACACACATATATATATATATATATCCTATAATACTTTTACTGTTTTGTGATGGAATATTTGATAAATGTGAATCTATTGTCTTTTCTTAGTAAAAATGATAACATCGTTTTTTAGCAGAAAGTTTCGAATTTTCAACGTCATATATTTTTATAATTAATTCCACAAATTTTTGTATATATATATATATATATATATACATACTTTTTTTATTTAACTCTTTGAAATTGTTCACAGGAAGTCCTTCCTCATTTGTGCTTACACGTATAGTTTAAGAATTAATAATACTTGACAGTTTTGTTAAAAAAATCATCTCTACATATATATATATATATATATATTTGATACATATTTGATACACTTTTATCTTTTCAATTATCAATATGGCAATATGAACAGTATTCTACAATTAATTGCCAATATTGAAAAACTATAGTACACGTAACGTAAATTACAAATTTTCAATGCTGAATTTTGGAAAACAGCTATGTGATCATCGTTATTTATAAGAAATAATTAAGCACATAGCGGTTCGAAACAATTGATTTGTGATTTCTGTATTCGAAAATCGACAAAAGAAAATAATCTCTTCTAATAGAATTTCGAATAAACATAATCATAAAAATAAAAAGGTCAAGTCATGTTAAAAAAAAATCCTCAAAAATTTAAACCTTTTTATCTAATAATAATATATTACCATGAAAAGTATCTGATACATTATTAATTAAAGGTGCCAGTTCAGGCAGTCGCAGTCCAACAACCTTAGATTTATAGAAAATATTGTAGCACATTATGTTCGCAATAAAAATGTAGTCAAGATATAAAATTCCTAACGAAAATCTTCGTTTAACGACGAGAATTATAGCTAATTGTAAGTTCAATAATATTAATAATAGTCAATAATATGAAATAATAATCATGATATGAAATAAAATCGCGATTCAAATTTTCAAAATGTAGATGTTTAATATACATAGGATACATATTAACACACATATAATATAATAACATGTAAATGTTATCATATTATATAATATGAATATTAATATGTATCCTCTTAATTTGTGTGTCAACTCAGAAAAAATTAAATTTTGATAAATTTCTCTTTGAATATGTCTAAATAAATATTTACTACAAATGTGTAAACATTAACATTTATTTAAAAAATATCATTAATTTGATGTATAATTTTTTTATTATAATAATTTTCTCATAATTCCTCCTTATTAAATAAATATTTATTTACTATAAGTTTATGTTTACTTAGTACTGTTAAAAAAATATATGTATCAAGATTTAATAAATTTTTTTGTCAGTTTATTCATTTGTAATGCAACTATACATGAGATAATAATTTTGTGACGTCAATTAAAATTTTATCAAAAAGTCTATGTCACGGAAATGTGAAATTTTTTAAAATAATATATTTCATTTATTATCACATCTTTGCATTTGTGTTACATATCACAATTTTAAGATAGCCGCAAACAAATTAGCAACACAACTCTACTTATCCTTTTTTCCTTTTACAAACAATATATAATACACTTGTATTATACATAATATTACATTTACATAACATAGTATTATCTAATAATACAATAGATAGGCAATGAGAACCGTTTATCCTGATTCAATGAAGGCATGGCTAATCGGAGTACAAAACTGATTACGTAAACATCTCGCCAGTTCTTTAAGATTCCACTCTACGTTTCCTCAAACAGACGTGATATTCCACACCATATTGCACTATCTAGATTCCGAGAAACATTATTGCTTTCCCTGGGAGAAGTTATGCCGCGCGTGAGGGGTGCCGACAGGCAGAAAGCCCTGCGTGCCCTTGTAAGGGAATACCACCGTGAGATGAGGTTCGATCCGTGGGTATTCGAAGATCCTTGGTGGAGTCAAGCTACTCCGTGCTGCCACCCGGTTCCTGGGAAACACCAGGACCCACCAATCACGGAAAAACCTTCGCGGAGCACTGCGTGTAGTGCAGCGCGCGCCAGGACCCGCATCGCACGGGACGAGACGATTGTGGGCCCCGTGCGTTTCGAAATTTTGACGAACCCGCGACGAATCGCGGTGATAGGCGTTACTGACCGAAGTAGAATGGTGCAATTAACCATCGTGACTAGAGTGGACCTATGTCCCACCAAAGACATAGAGAATGGACTGCGCGATCCGTGTGTCAAAATGATCGATAGGGATGAGAGAGAGGGACCGTGGAAGTCGGCCATCTCCCTTTCATTCTCTCTTCCATTACACCATCGAATGGAAAAAGATAGAGATGGCCGTCTTCCACGGACCCTCTCTCTCATTTTCGTCGACACATTTTGATACTACTTAGATACGTGATCGCGCAGTCCATTCTCTATGTCTTTGTGTCCCACGTCCGCTCGTACGACGAACGTGACAACTGGCGTATATGAAACTGCACTGACATGATGTCATACATATTATGCACTCGTAATTCAAATAATTTCCTGACACGCACGCTTTTCAATTTGTTATTGTATGTAGTACCAAATATTAGTTTCCGGTATCGTTACACTTCCACCTTATAACAAGCTCTATCATATATGATCCAGCGAAGAATCGTGAAATTAAAAATAATTTTGATTTATTTCGTGTAACAACTTTTATTCCAGATATATATATTATTCCGGATATACATATTGAAATATCGATTACATATACTGACATTATCTATAAATAAAATATCAGATTATTATCCTATCAACTATAACTGGCAAGATTATGTTCGTAAGCGAAATTTTGTCGTAAAATTGCATTTAACAACGAATTTTTACACAGATTTTATTATAAAATGTTGAAAATTTTACAAATCTGAAAATAATTTTATTAGAAACTCTACTATGATTGATTGAGTGATTGCGCCAGTTTATACAGCTGACAAAATAATATTCTAATATCTTCAATAGTTTAATACGGTAAAGCCGCTCAAGAGCGCGTACTTTTTTTATGAGATTAAATAACTTATATAAGAATCTGACAATGAGTACGGACAGTAAAATGGTGCTTAGATTATTATTTACACTTTAAACTAAAAGTTTAACAAATATCAATATACTATAACTCGTTTTTACAGAAAATTATTTTTACTAAGAAAAGAAAAATGCGAACTCTTGAGCAAGTATCTTCTCAAGAGTTCACATTAGTTAGGAATTTTTACTTTTTACTTTTAATAAAACTATATAAAAATTATTACAGCTATTAAGTGAGTATATCATTAAATACGAAGCAGAACATGCATGCACACAATATAAATAGTATACGGATTCACTAAGCAACGATTTAATGTAGGAATCGATCAATTCATCCTTGAAAAATATAGAAAGAAAATTATTAAAAAATCACAAAATTTAAAATATCTCCTTTATCGCTGCAACGATCACAACGATTCTTTATGTACAGATTAACAAACAAAAAAGGCACATTCTGAAAAGTGTGAAATACAATTCTTACGATCAAATAGTTTCGTCGTAATGCTCAGTGCGAACTCTTGAGCGATGCTCACTTTCAGGCGGACTTACTCTTAGTGAACAATTTGAATTCCTAACTAAATTATTTTTAGATCTATATCTAGCAAAACTTTAGATCCCTCTTTTAGCAAGATTATTCTTTCTGTATACCACAACTGTTAGTATTCATAATCGCAACTTTTATTGAAATTTATCTTTATAAATGATAAATCACGTATCATGTATAGCCGCGTGTATTTTATAATTATTCGAAATTAACTGAGCGTGATGATAAGCTTTTATGTATAATTGCGCGTCATCAATACAAAATACGAATACAAATTAGTCAATTATAAATTAAGTCTTTACAATATTTTTCAAATACACATCAATTATTTCGACTGATAGCTATTAGAAAACGAGAATGTCAATTAAAAAATAAGAAAAAAGTTCATTTTTAAACGTATAACTTTGTAAATTTTTTCAATGTTTCTTTCACAATTTCTTCCTTGTTTTTAAGTTTTGGCCTGTACCGTGTACTTTATTTTTATTGATTATACTTATATATTATATATGGGGTATTCCATGCCAAGTTGGCCACCCATTTTGTGAAGTTTCATGGATTTCGTTCATATTGCTTGAACTTGAACAGTTTGATGAATAAAGACTCTATGCTGAATAATATACCTGTAGGCTAACTGGTTGCCGAACTATAGAGCCGTCAATTTTTGGGTCTTTCTCGTCGCAGCGCTCTTTTCGCTTGTTGTTAGTGGGCATGAAAGGCAAGTTTGAAAATAAAATGTAGACGCTTCCTTATAGAAAATTAAACGCTATTTCACGTAAGAATACTCTTTTTTCGATGAGACCGGTTTACGACGATGTTTGTCAGTTTTGAAATTTTCAAAATGGCGGCGCGCATAAAAGGCCAATCTCAATTTTCTTTTAATATAGCTCAAAATGTAGCCCCAGGTCTCTACTTTGTTATTCTAAAAGAACTTAATGGGATACACATTCGTTTGGGAGTAAGAGCTAGGAAAGTGAGGCAATGTCGCTCCGTCACCCTGCCGGAGCGTCATCACGCTCGGCCCAGTCGCCTGGCATGGGTCGCTGTTAGTCCCTGATGACATTTCTGTACATGCACATGAGTTTAAAAACAATTGCTCTCTCAATTGTTTTAGAAAATTTCTTAATGAATAGTTCCTTTTCTCCAGAAAGTGGAATAAAACAGTGATTCTTTTGCGTTGAGTGCACTGTTTTAGCTGCAGTTTTCTTCATATCCAAAGACGAACACGAAACTGTTAAACACAAGCTGGCAGCCAGATTTTCCGCAGATAAAACAATGCCCTCAACGCAAAAGAATCACTGTTTTATTCCACTTTCTGGAGAAAAAAAACTGTCCATTAAGAAATTTTCTAATGCCACTACTCAAATAACTTTCCCCCAAAAATAAATAATAAAATATCAAAATAATCCAAAAAATATAAATAAAAAATAAAAACAACAAAAAAGAACAAAAATATAAAAATAACTAATAAAAGTAACAAATGGAATAAAAACTAAAAAAACAATTATAATACAGGCGTTAAGGTATTACTTAAAGACAGTTTCATCCCTGTTAAACGCAGAGAGAGCAATTGTTTTTAAACTCATGTGCATGTACAGAAATGTCATCAGGGACTAACAGCGACCCATGCCAGGCGACTGGGCCGAGTGTGATGACGCTCCGGCAGGGTGACGGAGCGACATTGCTTCACTTTCCTAGCTCTTACTCCTAAACGAATGCGTATCCCATTAAGTCCTTTTAGAGTAACAAAGTAGAGACCTGGGGCTACATTTTGAGCTATATTAAAAGAAAATTGAGACTGGCCTTTTAGGCGCGCCGCCATTTTGAAAATTTCAAAACTGACAAACATCGTCGTAAACCGGTCTGATTGAAAAAAGAGTATTCTTACGTAAAAGAGCGTTCAATTTTCTATAAGGAAACGTCTACATTTCATTTTCAAACTTGCCTTTCATGTCCACTAACGACAAGCGAAAAGAGCGCTGCGACGAGAAAGCCCAAAAATTGACGGCTCTACAGTTTGGCAATCAGTTAGCCTACAGATATATTATTCGGCATAGAGTCTTTATTCATCAAACTGTTCAAGTTCAAGCAATATGAACGAAATCCATGAAACTTCACAAAATGGGTGGTCCACTTGGCATGGAATGCCCCATATCTATATATATATTATATATATTTAAATATATACTATATAAATGTATATACTGTATATCTATATAAATAGATATACAGGATGCCTCAGAACGATCACGACAAATTACATTCGCAAGTAGAGCGGACTTAACTAATTTGAAAATTCCTGTACCATTTTGCGATTTGAGAAATAGTTAACGAGATATTAACTTTTAAAGGTTGCCGAATATGCGGGTTCGCCCGGCCTCAAAATTCAAAATTCTTTTTTACATCTATCTGCCAAACAGTTATGTCGTCTTTAATAATTTTTATTTTAATTTTATTAAACCGAACAGTCAAATGGAACCTGTACTACAACTATAAAATATCGTCCAATCTTGACAATCATTAAATCGAACAATTTGATGTACAAGATTTGACTTGAATTTGGAAATTACTACCTGAATATTTCTTATCTCATATTTTCATTATGTATAATTGTATGCGCTACCATCATATACGTAATTTAATTGCTAATTTTATATTATTTTGTACTGAGGAGGACCTTAACAATAGGTCAAAACGTATACGTTCTATTTATTTCTAATAAATTGTAAGAAAAATGCACTCTAAGAAACTTGTGTCGGCTCACATTGGCATCTTGTTTATTTTTGTGATTTAATAATAAAAAATAAAATTTTTAATAATTAATTATAGAATTCCTTAATTACGTAAAATTAGTAAACAAAAAATTAAAAAATTCATAGATAAATGAATCATGCATGTTGTTTAGAATAAATTAATGCCACAAAAATTATTGAATTTAAAATAATCGTAAATGAATCGCGTAAAATATGATCTTCAATTTCTCGGTAAAAGCTTCACGTTTCATAGTAGCGAAGAAATCCTACGTTTTAAATAAATCGTCCGATCGCGGAACATAAATGAAAGGGCAATTGATGTACATAATTAAAAATAGCTGAACTGAGATTATCGCAAAGATTATCAACGAATGCGAGAGATCTAAGGCTAAGGCAACAGGTGAAAAATTAACGGGATCATTACGCGTAATATAAATCAATCCGTTCATTTTTTCTTCAAGGTCGCTGTGCGAACGAGCTCTTAACAGAATGGAGTCTACTTGAGGAGGAGATTCTACATCGGTCGCGTTTATATACCGGTTCACACGTTCCATCCGAATTACGCACTTGGTCTGTCACGTGGATCTCTAGTTGACGATTGCACTATGTCCAAGTATAACGTTAACGAGGAATTTGACACAGAGAATCGTAGAGAGGTTACGCTGACCGGTTTCAGCAGCAGTAACGCGATCGACGATGTTCTTCGCAGCAACAATAACGAGTCGAATACGCTGAACAGCAATTCAAACAGCGCTCATGCCATCACCAAAGACGCGAAGATTGTTAATCTGGAAGGTGAGCCGCTATTGCTTTGTATTATTGCATCTTATTAATTATAGAATGTATTGTAATATTGCGCATAGAAAAAATCGATTTGAAAGTATTATATTACATTTCTGGTACATATACGTTCTGAAAGAATTTTATATTTTGTAAGAATGTGTTAAAAATAAAATTCCATGTTTTAAAATATTGAATTAAAAGAGGAGCCAATCTGTCTGAAGAGACAGAAACATCAAACAAAAAACGAAGGTATTTTTGTTCAGAATTAGACGAAAGACATGGTGTAATAAATATTTCAGGCTCACTCTTTTATCTATAATTATAAACTGAGGAAAATTTTGACCTTTAACACGGTTTCAATGTTTCCATGATAGTAAATTGCGAGTACGTAAACTCATCAATGACTCGTGCGAATATACGCGCCGGTGCAATGTATATTCAATGTATACAAGGGTTGCACCCAGAAGCATGACTGAACGCTCAATGAGCGGTCGTGCTTCTGGATGCACTCATTAGTGGACAAGAAAATAATTGACGTGTGATTCAATGTGCGATATCAATAACGTCGCGAGCGTGACAGAAATGCAGGACGGCGCGGAAACATCAAACAAAAATGCACAAATATATGCACCGTACACCGACCTTCACTTTCACGGTTGAATAGTTGTTTTTTTTAATAGAGTTTTATAATATTTGCAATCGCGCGAATAATTGTTTCAAGGCACGTTGCTTTTATTCGCGCATGTGCATTTGTGCATGCATATAATGACATCGTGATCATCTCCTTGCAAATCGTATCTTCTTTTTTAAATAGGAACATTTCATTTTTATCGTAATTATGGAATTATATGGCATAGGGGTTACTATAAATTGTGGTTTATTATAAACTACTACTACGATAACCTCCCTGCTTAAAAAAATCGATAGAAACGGATAGAATATGAAAAGGAATATCGCTAATTTTAATGTATCACATACGACTTGATACGACTTTGCGTATAAAAGACCGAAATCTTTCCCTGCTTAAAGAAACGGATAGAATACGAAAAGGAATATCGCTAATTTTAATGTATCATATACGACTTTCAGTATAAAAGACCGAAAACTTATAGTATTGTATATGACTCTTCATTTCCGTGATTCTTCGTCTATAGTTTTCTGTAGGGTTCGATATGAACATCATCCGACGTTGTATCGTATTATATATGAATATTCAGCTTTATATACGACATTCATGCTTTATATGAATATATACAGAATTTCACATAGATCACTTATAGTTTCCTACCCGCTTTTTCGGATTCGATCCGCCGTATATGATTCTATCATGTTTTCCATATTGATTTTCGAAAGCCTCGTACGAATGTATATGGAAAAGAATATATAATGCGCATTTTCCGAGAAACGAATCTGGCTTATACGGCTCTATACGGTATTTCCGACAGGTACTGTCGCTCTATCGGGACAAATACGAGACTTCCGATTAGACGTATCGTTCTCAATGCGCATTTTTCGAGATACGAATCTCGCTTATACGGCTCTATACAGTATTTCCGACAGGTACTGTCGCTCTATCGGGACAAATACGAGACTTCCGATTAGACGTATCGTTCTCAATGCGCGTATTCCGAGAAACGAATTTCATTTATACGGCTCTATACGATATTTCCGATAGGTTCTGTCGCTTTATCGGGACAAATATGAGACTTCCGATTAGACGTTTTCAATGTGCTTATTCCAAGAAACGAGCTTTTCGGATATAGCTCTATTCGATTTTTCCAGAAGTTTTATTCGATTAATAAATTCCATAAATTGAATATATGCATTTCCATATACATCCGTACGAAGCTTTCAGAAATCAATATGGAAAACATGATGGAATCATATACGGCGGATCGAACTCGAAAAAGCGTGTTCAAAATTATCGAAGAGAGCCCAGAC
Source organism: Cyphomyrmex costatus (assembly GCF_001594065.2). NCBI lineage: Eukaryota > Metazoa > Arthropoda > Insecta > Hymenoptera > Formicidae > Cyphomyrmex > Cyphomyrmex costatus. The sequence continues at coordinate 25,197 of NW_017280186.1, forward strand.
ATGCACAAGCTTTTGCATAACGCATAACGCATAGTGCATAAGAAATCAGCCAATCAAAGTTCTTATTTCCGAGAAGTAGAAGGAAAGGAGGAATTCAGATTGGTTGTTTCTCTTATATGCACTATGTATTATGCGTTATGCAAAAGTCTGTGCTCTCCGCTTTAAGCCTATTGCACATGAAATGCATAATAGAGCATGAGCATAACATAAAACTGTTGGACCAATAAGCATCCAGCATAAAGTTGCCATATTAATTAACATAAAATACTCATTGGTCCAGCGGTCCTATGTTATGTTTATGCACTGTTATGCATTTCATGTGCGATAGACTTAAGACTCGTCTAAAATACGTCTTTAAGACGACTTTTAGTCAAATCCCAAAGACATCTATTTTTTAGACGTCACAAGATGTCTTTTGGGCATCCTTTTAAGGCGATGCTGGAGTGTCCTGTTTTATCATTACTTATTGTTAGTTAAAGACTCGTTTCTCTTAATTGCATTTACGGATGGAAAAATCCTTCTGCATAACTAAAGTATCGACAAAAACGGTGGGTGCTAGCTACATTTCAATACGAAAAACGGAAAAAAATTAAAAATTTACAGTTTCGTTATCGGCAATTTACCATTTTTGCAGTTCAATGAAAATATTTTGTTTGGTGCTTTCAATCTCAATTCTGTAAAGTCAGTGTTGTTTATTCACGTAATACGCCGGGTGATGAGACCTCATTTAGTCATACAAGCAGTAAAACTTGTTTATCAAGGAAATATGTTCGTCAGGTGTGACACATCTACGAGTTGAAAAAATGTAAGTTTTTAACTTTTTTTCGATTTTAGCATATAATTCATCACACCACTAACTAATTTTGTGTCTATATTAATCCTGTAAAAGGATTTCTCATTCCGTTTAGTCGTTTCAGAGATTTTCATAAGACTGTAAAGTACCCACAATTTCGTAGATCCAGCATCCCTTAAGGGTTATTATATGTACCTGAAAGACGTCTTTAAGTTTCCGGTATATTCATAGTCGGTTCTTATTTTAAGATCTTATTTTAAGATTAAGTAATGTCTTAATATGCTAATGCAGCTATCTGATTGGTTCATGATACCTTAAAATTGAACTTAAGGTGATCTTGAATATAAGAATTGATTATGAATTCGGCCTTGGAGTCATAAGTCAGTATTTATAGTCAGGGGCTCTATTCTTGAAAAAAAAACGTATACGAAAGTCTAGGGAAATACTATAGTATATGTTACGTATACTATAGTATTTTCCTAATTTTTCGTATACGTTTCTTTTCAAGAATAGGCCCCCAGTTCTTATATTTAAGACCGTAACTAAAAATGGCGTCGTTCGCAAACAAACTATGAAATCCACCAATCGTCTATTAGAAAGCCACTTTAGTACCATTGAATAAATGTCATGATTGGATGACAGTCACGTCAATCAGGACGCGTAACATCGATTACGTTTATCTGATATCTAGGACTCTAGATAAACTTATACTTGCTATAATGGAAAATAATAAAGTAAAATCAAAAAGAAATACTAGATACAGTTCTGTGGCACAGTGCCATAATTATAAAAAGGAGGAGATCAGTTTCCATCACTTTCCGAAAGATGACGAAATCATCTTTGCATCGCCAATATGCGAGATTCATTTCTCAGAATATGCGCATTGAGAACCATACGTCTAATCGGAAGTCATGTATTTGTCCCGATAGAGCGACAGAACCTGTCGGAAATACCGTATAGAGCCGTATAAGCGAAATTCGTTTCTCGGAAAATGCGCATTGAGAACGATACGTCTAACCGGAAGTTTCGTATTTGTCCCGATAGAGCGACAGAACCTGTCGGAAATACCGTATAGAGCCGTATAAGCGAAATTCGTTTCTCGGAAAATGCGCATTGAGAACGATACGTCTAATCGGAAGTCTCGGATTTGTCCTGATAGAGCGACAGAACCTGTCGGAAATACCGTATAGAGCCGTATAAGCGAGATTCGTTTCTCGGAATATGTGCATTGAGAACGATACGTCTAATCGGAAGTCTCGTATTTGTCCCGATAGAGCGACAGAACCTGTCGGAAATACCGTATAGAGCCGTATAAGCGAGATTCGTTTCTCGGAATATGTGCATTGAGAACGATACGTCTAATCGGAAGTCTCGTATTTGTCCCGATAGAGCGACAGAACCTGTCGGAAATACCGTATAGAGCCGTATAAGCGAGATTCGTTTCTCGGAATATGTGCATTGAGAACGATACGTCTAATCGAAAGTCTCGTATTTGTTCCGATAGAGCGACAGACCTGTCGAAAATATAGTAATATAAGAAATTAACTAAGATCTCCCTGTAGAGTTGTGTGGCTCCGCGGCAAGACGGTGGCTTTGTGATACGAACCACTACAAGGTCCACGGGTTCGAGTCCCGGCATCGCGTTCCGATCATCCGACGTTTTTTTTCGGCCCAGCCTCCTTACAGTATAGAGCCATTATATGTATACACGAGATTCGTTTCTCGGAATATGCGCATTGAAAACGATACGTCTAATAGGAAGTCTCGTATTTGTCCCGATGGAGCGACAGAACCTGTCGGAAATATCGTATAGAGCCGTATAAGCAAGATTCGTTTTTTTTTTTTTTTAATTTAATATGCGCATTGAGAACAATATGTCTAATAGGAAGTCTCGTATTTGTCCCGATAGAGCGACAGAACCTGTCGGAAATACCGTATAGAGCCGTATAAGCGAAATTTGTTTCTCGAAAAATGCGCATATTAAGAACGATACGTCTAATCGGAAGTCTCGGATTTGTCCCGATAGAGCAACAGAACCTATAACGTATAGAGCCGTATACGAGAGATTCGTTTCTCGGAAAATGCGCATTGAGAACGATACGTTGCGATTCGTCTAATCGGAAGTCTCATATTTGTCCCGACAGAGAGCGACAGAATCTATATTGTATAGAGCCGTATACGCGATATTCGTTTCTCGGAATATGCGCATTGAGAACGATAGAAATATTCAGTTGAAAAAGCAGAATGCATTTTACAATTGAATGCAGTATGACAAATACGTTTGCAGTTATTCAAATCTAATTCATTTGTAATAAGAGATTACTAAATAGAAGATATATACACGGACAGTTTTGTTAAAGTATTTAAAAGTTTATATATAACCATAAATAATTTTCTTTGAACTATTAATAAAATCTAAAATAATTATTTAAAGCTGGTAGTCATTAGTTGGATCTTATATAAAAACAAGGAATGGAAGTAACTCGTTATTTGTAACGAAGTTACAGTTACAAGTTACTTTTTTGGTAACTTAATTGGTAACTGCGTTACTTTCTTTTTTTGGTAACTCTAACGGAAACGTAGTTACATTTTTTGGATAACGGTAACGAAATTTACAGTTACTTTTATCGTTACTTTGCATACAATTGAACTCATCATTCTGTTATATAACAATTACATGTACTAATTACGACAGCTATAAATGTGGTTGTAGGACATTGAGTGTTTTTATTTGATACAGGCGTATTTGATACAAGCTACATTTAGTTTAACTTAATCTAAACATCGCCCTGCTGAAAAAATTCGATTAAATCCCATTAATATCATATTAGTTCTAATCAGATTCTAAAGGATTCATGAGATCTTATCAACCTAGTAAGAAAAACAATATAAGAACTTATTAGATAAGATCAGATTTAATCAGAATATGCTGTGGCAATAATGAGTATTAATTTGATCTCTTACCCAGTTCAAGATTTTAGAGTGTAAGTTTTCAATTTTCACGTGTATCTTCATGAGCATACGTTTACAAATTATTATTCTAATTAATAATTAATATCGTGAGAAAGGATTGTTCTGATAATTAATTTCGTAATAACATTATACCAAAAAATTTATTACGTTTATTAGCATATTTGATTATACGTATGTAATATTTTGACATTAGAATAAATACATATTCACTTTCATTGCATTATCTTTCAATAATAAAATGTATTATGTTAAAATATTTTAGAGAACATCAATGTAGACATACTGGAAAAATACCGTTTGAATACCATTACCAAGAAAGAGAAATCATAATAAATTTCTTAATACTAAACATTAAAAAGAAGCATAAATGATGTAAAAGAAGAATATTTATTCATTTTTATGTACGTTTATTATAATAAATTTTAAAGAATTATACATAGTGTGTTCTATCTGTGATATGACTTCTGGTTCGTTATTGTATGTTTTTTTCTAATGCTCAGTATTAAGAACTTTATTATGATTTCTCTTTCTTGGTGATAGTATCCGAACGGTGCTTTTTCCAGTACGTCTATATTGATATTCTCTAAAATATTTTAACATAATACATTTTATTATTGAGAGATAATGCAATGGAAGTGGATATGTACTAATTTTTGTTTGAACTTCCGGTTTTGAGTTGGAATTTAACCAAGTTAAATTTTACCTTTAAAAACCCATGTAGTACTATTATTTAAATTCTACTAAATTAAAAAGTAAATCCCATTTGGTACTATCTTTATAAATTTACCTTTTTTAAAAAAAAGGTAAAAAAAAGCGCTAAGAGTGGGTGCTGCTGGTCAAAAAACCATTTGGGTCTGTTTCTCTAGTAAACAAAATAATATTTCAGCAACGTGAAAACGCAATTGAAATGATATTTAACAACATGTAGCATTTTGGAATATGTAGTTGTTAACTTTGTATATAACGTTATCGTAAACAGACTTTGACGTACATTTAGAGATTTCAGTAATGTTGATATGGAATTGCAACATCATTACAACTAATGTTGCGATAATATTTTTATTTCATTAGAACAATGTTGACATAAGGATAAAATATCGTTGGAACTAATGTAGCAGTAATATTTTTTTTACATTAGAACAATATTCATATGATGATGAAATATCGTTGAAACTAATATTGCGGTAATATTTTTCTTACATTAGAACAATATTCATATAACGATGAAATAGCAATATTTAGTAAATCAGGGAATGAAATATCATGATGCAAATATGAGAAAAACAAAATCACATTTTTGTTTTTCGTATTTACGTTATATTTGCGTAATGATATTTCGTCTTCCGATTTACTAAATATTGCTGCAATATTGTGTATTGAATTATTCTAATATAAACGTGAAGTTGCCATAAAGTTTACGTACATACATTTGTCTATCTGGGAATATTTCAATCAAAAAATTTTTTTTTTAAATTAGCCGAAAGACATTTCCCATAAGGATTCTGCGGGGTCCTTTTATAATTCCCTTAAGGTAAATGTTTTCACTTTTATAATGTCATAAGTAATCATAAAATTGTACTAAATTTTCAGTAAATTCATTTGTGCATATCGTGATCATCATACAAGTCTATTTGAGAGCGTATAAAAAATATGAAATATTGTATTGTAATGTACGTATCAGAGCAACATTTATAAAATATTTAAAATAATATTAAGAAAATATGTTTTAAATATTCGAAAATATATTATTCGGCAATATTTTAAAAACATTTATATAATATTGTGTAAGAACGTTGACAAAATATTCTTATATCAATTATCATTGCATATATGTTGGCTTCATCTAAATAAACATATTAGAGCAACATTTATAACACATTATGAATAATATTACGGAAACATTTTTTAAATATTGGAAAATATCATATTATTCGGCAATATTTAAAAAACATTTATGTACCATTGTGTAAGAACGTTGACAAAAAATTCTTATATCATTGCATATATGTTGACATTATCTAAATAAACGTATTAAAGCAACATTTATAAAACATTTCAAATAATATTACAGAAACATTTTTTAAATATTGAAAAATATCATGTTATTCAGCAATATTTAAACAATATTTATATCACATTACGTAATAACGTTGATAAAATTCATATAAATCAATATTTCAAAATGCTAATGTAATGTTCCTTGTTTACTGGGTCACCAACGCTAATTACTTAATCGACTGTAAAACTGACTAATTGCATTTGCTGTTTAGTAGGACCATATTTAAAAACCTACGTGATATTATCCTTATTTATTTAAATCTAATGACATGTATCATTTGTATAAAAGATTTGATATCAATAGTCGGCGCCAAGTTAAATTCTATTTTCAAAAATCTAGAGATACTATATCCTTATTACTTATTTAATTCTAATGACATGTATCATTTGTATAAAAGTTTTGATATCAATAGTCTAAGCCAAGTTAAATTCTCCCTTATTACTTACTTAATTTTAATGACATTTATTATTTGTATAAAAGATTTGATATCAACAGTCGGCATCAAGTTAAATTCTATCACCAATGCCAATTACTTAATCGACTGTGAAACTGACTAATCATATTTGCTGTTTAATAAAACCATCTTTAAAAACCTACGTGATATATTATCCTTATTAACTTAAATCTAATGACCGTATCATTTGTATAAAAGATTTGATATCAATAGTCGGCGCCAAGTTAAATTCTACTATTATTTAAATTCTACTAAATTAACCCTTTGAAGCATACATTTTTCTTTACACGGAAAACGCCTGAAATTTGTTACTCGGAGGTTTTTGGAGTCGCTGATTATGAATCTGAATTCCATTTTCAGAAATTCAAAATGGCGGATCCAATATGGCCGACGATTTTCTAAAAATTGCACAATTTTGCTTACCACAATTATAACACAAGTATTGTTGTTTTTCACTATGTAAAATTACAAATATTTTTTAACAGGAACTATGATAGATACAAACAATATTATTTCTTACATATATGACGAAAGAATTTATTATAGTTGGGTCTACAAAATAACAAATTAATCGCAATCACAGTCTTTTTATTTTCGATCTATTTCATAAGTTGCTGATTATCTGTTTTTCAAACTATCACAAATAGTCCTGGAAAATCAACATACGCATAATCGACATAATAACAAAAAAAAATAAAATAAAATAAAATAAATATAAATATTTGTGAAAAGGAACTTTCAGGATTTCCGATTCGTAATCAGCGGCCCCAAAAAACCGCAAGTATAATATTTCACGAAAAATCCAGACGTTTTTATAAAAATCGTCCGCCATATTTGATCCGCCATTCTGCATTTCTGAAAACGGACTTCAGATTCGTAATCAGCGATCCCAAAAACCCCCGAGTAACAAATTTCAAGCAAAATTGTGCAATTTTTAGAAAATCGTCGGCCATATTGGATCCGCCATTTTGAATTTCTGAAAACGGACTTCAGATTCGTAATCAGCAACCCAAAAAATCCTTATACCTCAAAGTAACATTTTATTATTTGAAATACATGAGCTAATAATGATTTTTCTTTGTTATATGTGGTGTTTTTTTTGCGTTCCTTTGTTTATAACATGCCTTATTGCTAAAATTATATACATTAGGTCATTTCTTTTGTTTATCCAAGGTCTTGGTACCATGAATTAAAAAGATTTATCATTTTTTATAAAAAAATAATTCGTGTACATTCGAAAATGTACGAAACAATATGTGGTCAGTACTACTGACCACCGTGCTGCTAAGGGTTAAAAAGTAAAACTCATGTGGTACTATCTTTATCTTCATATATAATGATGCCTAGTACAGTAGAGTCTCTCTAAATTTGCCTTCTATAATTTTTGTATTCCTTTCACACACACTAACGTCGTGCCCCTTCCATGCATGATGGGTTGGACATATGCGTGCGCATCTGCACCTAATTGTACTGGGTTCTCAGGTTTTCACAGTGTATACAATAAGGTTATGTATGTATATTAGGGTGCCCATTATTTTGGCGATTTTCGAAATTTGTACGGGACGCCCCCCTAACTTTTTAGTAAAAAAATAACAAAAATTTTGGCGCTAATAAAAAGTTCCTACGATGATTCTAAGTGGAGGCTCATCGATGTTGAAAATTAACCCGTAAATCTTATGGGAAAAAACATTTTTTTAGTATTTCTTCGGGCATTTCCACCGCAGTCAGTCTAAAAATCCAGCAAGTGAGATATCTTTTCTTGAATGTTTTCCACGTGAAATGAGCCTAGGCGGAACAAAATCGATCAATTTCCGGCCGAGTTATTCCACTTTGAACTTCAATAATTTTTCACCCAAAAAATGAGAAGAGCCTAAAATCTCTCAATAAAATTACAGTAGCTCTGTTAGAATGCATTTTAAAATCATGAACCATTGAATTTCACATTCCTTATAGTTTTGCGATTAAAATGACCACCTTACAAGTTAAAAACGATAATTTGTAGCCGAATTACCGCAGTTTTTATGAAGAAGTTTTTTTTTACTAAAATCAGGTGAAGGAAATGAAGGTTTAGTTTATTCGCTATAACTCGAGAGAAAAAAATCGTAAGTTATTGCACGAAATACGATCATATTCCTTACGTTTTTTCCTTTCGAAAGCCATACCTGTCGTCATTGAAAAAAAATTTCTGGACGCCATACGGTCCCTTTAATATTGCTCTTCTTCGAACGCGAGAAATCTGCAAGCTGATAAATATCTTTCTTATTAATTGTCCCGTGCACTTTTCGTTACCTGCAATTTTTTTTATTTTATGTGTTTGTGATATTAATTCTTTGATATGACAAAAAATTTCAAAATTGAAAATTGTGAAACCTCCATTATCCCCTCTTGGTGCATATTCTACTTTTATTAAATTTCTGTAAGTTCATAATTTATTTTTCAATTCAACGGGCGTAAAATACAAATGTTATCGACTACAAATTATCGTTTTTAACTTGTAAGGTGGTCATTTTAATCGCAAAACTATAAGGAATGTGAAATTCAATGGTTCATGATTTTAAAATGCATTCTAACAGAGCTACTGTAATTTTATTGAGAGATTTTAGGCTCTTCTCATTTTTTGGGTGAAAAATTATTGAAGTTCAAAGTGGAATAACTCGGCCGGAAATTGATCGATTTTGTTCCGCCTAGGCTCATTTCACGTGGAAAACATTCAAGAAAAGATATCTCACTTGCTGGATTTTTAGACTGACTGCGGTGGAAATGCCCGAAGAAATACTAAAAAAATGTTTTTTCCCATAAGATTTACGGGTTAATTTTCAACATCGATGAGCCTCCACTTAGAATCATCGTAGGAACTTTTTATTAGCGCCAAAATTTTTGTTATTTTTTTACTAAAAAGTTAGGGGGGGGTCCCGTACAAATTTCGAAAATCGCCAAAATAACGGACACCCTAATGTATATAGCGTTATTTTGATGACTTGCTGTTCTGTTAAGGTTATGTATGTACTACACTAGGGCTGCGTTCCATTAAACGCTCACAACGCTCGTGGAATCCTTGTTGTTTATCAAATGTCAAACAAAGAAAAACGATGCTCTTGAGCGTAAGTGGAATGCAGCCTAGAGTGCCCTTTGCCAGGTTAACGTGCGCAACTGCGTTCGCGCATGTACGCAGTGATTGGTAGATCGTGCTGTAGAGAGGGTATTCCATAATTTTGGCATTTCGCTCTTCAGCCCCATGGGGTCAAATTTAGAGAGACTCTACTGTATATGTCTTTGTATTCTTATTGAAAGATCTTCCTATTCCAATCCAAGTGGTTTAATTTTTCTTTAAAAGAATTATATCACAATTAATTTAAATACAATTAATTGAAACACATTCCTCCAACCAAAGTAGTAGCAATCTTCCTTGAAAACGTTATTATATTACAAAATTGCATTACATTATTCATCTCAAGTTTTACCACAAAAAATTAAGGAAGTAACAATACAAAATGAAAAAAGTTAATTTAAATAGAAAAATTTTTTATGTAAAAACACTTGGCGTTGCTAGATCGAATAAGAAAAAGTAGAAAACCACCTAAAAGTTATAACTAATAGTTTTTTTAACATGGCCGAAGACTACCGTGTTTCCTGACAATTAATATATAAGAATAGACGTAAAGGTAATTATAATTTGAAAATATAAGGGATGTAATATTTATTATAATCACACCCTTTATTATTTAATGCAGATTACACAGATCTGTTATACAAGAGAAACACGTTACACGTGCAGAACGATGAAAGTAAGGAATGTGTGAGAGCAAAAAAAATACAAGAAGAGCAACTAGAGCTCAAGAAAGTAATTAGAAATGCATCTTTAGTGCTACACTCTGATTCTTTGTCCATTATTCAGTCAATCACAGGGCTCTGGTGACTTAATCAACTATAAACTGAATTAAATGAAAGAAGGCTAATCAATTTTAGTTATCAGGCAACACTAGAGACCTAGAAAACAGAGATGCCGTCATTGAAGGGTATGGCTTGATTGGCTGTCTAAATCACGTGATCAGAGAGCCATTTTAATTCACTATTGCATCTAATAGATATAGTTTTATAACGTATGTACATATATATATATAGAGAGAAAAATTTAGACAATACAGTGTCGAAGTGCAATAAAAAACTATTATTATGGTGTAAGTATTCTTATTTGTGTGAATATTTAATATCGGACTTAACCTAACCTAATCTAATCTTTCTACCTTTTGCATCAACTGCCATCAGCTTATTGGTCAAGAGCACTTATATTGAATTAAAATTGCGGTGGTTACCTAACCCAACCGACGCAATGTCGCATCTGTGTTTTCTAGGCCTCTAGGCAACACGAGTCTAACGTTATTCACAACAATAAGAATAGACGTAAAGGTAATGATAATTTGAAAATAATAGCAAACTTAATCTGAATGTTATATTTAAGAAAAATAGAATTTACTATTTATTTCTTATTTATGTAATTCATTCGCATATATGTATATTATACGCGAATATACACACATTGGTACTTTACCTTCGTGGGAATGTTTTATGTTTTTATTCTAAATGTGAAATCCACATTTTTATTATGACCTAGTTTACACCCAGCCGTCCAATCCCGATTCACTTCGAAGTGAAGTAGAATTTCTTGGGTGTAAACGGATTAATTTCGACTGATTTCAATCTTCTTTTCTTAGCGGAGTAGAGCGAATCCGGTGTAAACATTCCATAAATCCACTTCACTTCGAAGTGAATCGGGATTGGACGGCTGAGTGTAAACTAGGTCTATGAGACGTTATTACATCGAGATCGAGAACTAGCAGGGCCAAATGTTTTTACATAAAAAATTTTTCTATTTAAATTAATTTTTTTCATTTTGTACTATTACTTCCTTAATTTTTTGTGGTAAAACTTGAGATGAATAAAGTAATACAATTTTGTAATATAATAACGTTTTTAAGGAAGATTGCTACTACTTTGGTTGGAGGAATAAATGTGTTTCAATTAATTGTATTTAAATTAATTGTGATATAATTCTTTTAAAAAAAAATTAAACCACTTGGATTGGAATAGGAAGATCTTCCAATAAGAATATAAAGACATATACTAGGCTTCATAGTATATAAAGATAAAGATAGTACCACATATGGGTTTTACTTTTTAATTTAGTAGAATTTAAATAATAGTAGAATTTAACTTGGCGCCGTCTATTGATATCAAATCTTTTATACATATGATACGGTCATTAGATTTAAGTTAATAAGGATAATATATCACGTAGGTTTTTAAAGATGGTTTTACTAAACAGCAAATGTGATTAGTCAGTTTCACAGTTGATTAAGTAATTGGCATTGGTGATAGAATTTAACTTGGCACCGACTGTTGATATCAAATCTTTTATACAAATGATAAATGTCATTAAAATTAAGTAAGTAATAAGGTAGAATTTAACTTGGCTTAGACTATTGATATCAAAACTTTTATACAAATGATACATGTCTAAATAAATAAGGATATCACGTAGGTTTTTAAAAAAAATGGTTCTACTAAACAGCAAATGTGATTATTCAGTTTTACAGTCGCTAATAGTACTACATGGTAGAATTTAACTTGGTGCCGACTATTGATATCAAATCTTTTATACAAATGATACATGTCATTAGATTTAAGTAAATAAGTTTAATATCACGTAGGTTTTTAAATATGGTTCTACTAAACAACAAATGTAATTAGTCAGTTTTATAGTCGATTAAGTAATTGGCGTTGGTGAAACTGGCCCAAATGGTTTTTTGACCAGCAGCACCTACTCTTAGCGCTTTTTTTTGTACCTTTTCGGGTAAAAAAGGTAAGTTTATAAAAAAAGGTAAGTTTATAAAGATAGTACCAAATGGAATTTACTTTTTAATTTAGTAGAATTTAAATAATAATACTACATGGTTTTTAAAGATAGAATTTAACTTGGTATATCCAACTCAAAACCGGAAGTTCAAACAAAAATTAGTACATATTCACTTCCATTGCATTATCTCTCAATAATAAAATATATTATGTTAAAATATTTTAGAGAATATCAATGTAGACGTACTGGAAAAAGCACCGTTCGGATACTATCACCAAGAAAAAGAAATAATAATAAAGTTCTTAATACTGAACATTAGAAAAAAACATACAATAACGAACGAGAAGTCATATTACAGGTAGAACACACTATGTATAATTAAAATTTATTATAATAAACGTACATAAAAATGAATAAAGATTCTTCTTTTACATCATTTATGCTTTTTTCTAATGTTTAGTATTAAGAAATTTATTATGATTTCTCTTTCTTGGTAATGGTATCCAAACGATATTTTTCAGTGTCTACATTGATGTTCTCTAAAATATTTAACACAATACATTTTATTATTGAAAGATAATGCAATGAAAGTAAATATGTATTTATTCCAATGTCAAAATATTACATACGTATTATCAAATCTGGAGACACGGTAGCGTCTCGGCGCCAAGCCAAGCGCGCGACACTGTCGAGCCTCCTTTACGCGAACCGGAGAATTTTTCGGGGTTGAGATGATTAGATCTCAGTAACGGCTAAATCGATCAAGTTCTACATACGTTCAATCGACAGGAAATACTTAAATTATATCATAAAAGTGCTTTCATTTTTTTTCTACGTGCCCTACGAGCGGAGATATCGCGACGCAAAGTCCGGATCTGTGAATTTTCACGTTCTATTTTTAAGATACGTCGTCATCAACTTCGCCGACCAGAGAAATGTACGTCTCGTTTTTTCGATAATAGAGAGCCTTTGACTTTATGTGTTATCTCACCCTATCTATCATCTCACTCTATTCTTCTATATATCTAACCAACAGACCAGTGTTGCATTTGCATGGTGTATCATCACATATGACGCGAGCGCAGTTTAACTCTTATAATTAAAAATAAAATATTATTCAATATAAAATAAAATATTTATTAATAATAAATAATAGAATTTCATTTTTACGATCGTACAATTGTTAAACAATAACAAGAAAGAAGGAAGCACAAAGCAAAGCCTATCACGGTCAAAGCTAGATCAAGATGCTTATTATCATTATGTGTGAATTTATATATCGCGTATGTAGTTCTCTCAATCGCGTGCCGAACATTTTTTCAGACTTACAACGCAACTCTAAATAACTACCGCGGTAATATCACTTTAGTTAGATTGACAATCAACAACAATCTAACAAATTTCGATGCTTATAGCATCTTATTAGATCTTAATAATATGTTGAAAGACATATATTAAAATTTAATATTAAAGTAATGATAATTGAAATCTGTGAAAAATAAGATTGCGAAAAATATCACAAGTTGGCGTTTCGTCCCTTTACAATTTTTACAATTTCGTGGATTTCAGGCGTTAATGGGTTAAGGTAGAGATACCAAAAAGCCAATAGTTTTCGAGATATTTTACACTTTATTTTGATACGTATTGACACAAAATGTTAAATAACTCGTAAACTCTTGACTTTTTTATTATCGTACTTTAATACTTTGTGAACAGAATAATGAGATAAATCAAAATTTTGAAGAAAACAGATAGTTGCTTTAAAAAAAATATGTATAAAAAATGGATAATTTTTTAAATACGCAACTATGTGTTTTCTGTACACAATTTGATTTATCTCATTATTCTGTTCACAAAAGTTGCTAAGTAATTGTACAATTACTTTACAAGAATTAAGCTTGCATGTACAATTACAATTACTTTAGTAATTGTAGATGCAAGCTTAATTCTTGCATGCAGAAGTGTAGCCGTACTCTTACAAATAAGATTGGACGATAATATCAATTTATAAAAATGAAAAATTATATTGTAAAAAAATTCATAATAAGAAAACGATAATTTTAATATAAAAGTTATCCATCACGGAAACACTTTTTTTTTAATAGGTAAATATAAAAAAATAAGTTATTACATTGAAAATGAACCAAAAATTTTAGAAAAAGAAAAAGTCACGAGTTTATACCTATATATTATTTTATCGTGTAAAATAATTTAAAATTAAAAAAAACATTAATTCGAAAAAAATGGAAGGAAAAATTTGCCCACGATCAAATTAGTCTTAAAAATCATCAAATAAATCTAAGTTTTTATGAGAATTTTTTTAAAAAAATTAAACGTGTCATATTTTAAAAAATTAATAATTTTTTACATTAAATTAAAAACCGTAAATGGCTTAGTAGACCGTTAGTCGGTTTCCTTATTCTTGTTAATTTATAATTGTACGGTCGTAATAAGGATTTTAATATTTTATTAAATTAAAAAAAAAATCAATTTTGGAATTTTTCTTGATATTTTTTTTGAAAACTAGAGAAAAAACACAATTTAAAAAAAAAACGTTTTATTTGGTTTATTTTTCGCAAAGTTATAGGCATTTGAAGATTGTGAATTTTGAAAAATGCGAGTTTTTAAAAAAATTCATATCTCATGACTATGTTCATAAAAAAATTTAAAAAAAATCATGGTAGCTTCTTGCGATGAGTACTATAATATATCAAAATTTCAGCCAAATCAAAAATCCAAAAGTTTTTGAGTGGCCGATTTGGCGTGGAATGCCCCATATATATTTTATGAATGTTCACTTTGAAATGGCACCTTCAATAATATATCAGTTTGTTTTCTAACGTCGAAATTGTCGGTTGCATTGCATTACCTTGAGAATTTAATGTACTTTTATTATTGTAATGTAATGTGTACTATACTGCGTTGTTGTCAACTATTTTGACATCACTTTTATTTAGGGCGACATTATTGTCGACAAGCTTTGCATTAGTCACATCCAAGATTATAGCACTGGCATCAAGAACTTTCAATGTACTCGGATCTCTCTAATATCTTTGCATTATTATCGTTCTATGGTAATTCCTCCTCCCAATTGAACACTATTTTGATCAATTACTTCTAAATTGTGTACCTGCAAAATATATAAATAATTAAAATAATTTCAATCATTTTTTTCAAAAATTATGTTTATTAGCGTATTTGATTATATGTAATAGATTTTTTTGGTATAATGTTATTACGAAATTGATTATCAGAACAATCCTTCACGGTATTACCATAATTATTAATTAGAATAATAATTTGTAAACGTATACTTATGAAGATATACGTGATTGAAAACTAGTTAACTTACACTCCAAAATCTTAAATCAAATATAGTGTTCTAGGTGAGAGATTAAACTGTATATATATGTATATATATCAGTTTTTTAAAATAAATCACAAAAGATTAATATTAATTTTAAAAGAATTCTTATACCAAATTGTCTATTTTAACGTAATACATTTTATTATTGAAAGATAATGAAATGGTACATATTACCATAAAAAATGACTCATATATTATTGAAGGTGCCAGTTCAAAGTAAACATACATAAAGTATATATTCTTTTGTTGCATATATACGTAATAATGATTTAACATTACTATTATGAACAACCAGTGTACATGTGTTGTTAAATCATTATTACGTATATATGTATGCAACAGAAGGATACACATTTTATGAATGTTCACTTTGAACTGACACCTTCAATAATATATCAGTTACTATCCATGATAATATATTTCATTATTAGATAATTATTTAAAGTTTTAAAGATTTCAATACTAAAACCAAGTAATTTTATGTTTTGAGTAACTGCATAAATAAGTTTTATCTTTATTATTATAAAAGAATTGATTCTTTGTGCTGTATTTTATCTTCAGATTTATTGAAGGGAGAGTCCTGAAAAGAAAAGGGAGGAATCTTTTAAATTCGTACCTTTTTTCTTTTCAGACTTTTCCTATCAACAAAGTACAAAAGGAATCAATTCTTTTATAATCATATAAGGAATAGAGAAGACAAATTAAGGTATCTATCAAACAAATAAACAGATCTGGAGACACGGCAGTGTCTCGGTAAATAAGTAACCTAACCAAATGCTGTAAAAAGGAAATAATTACATAGAAAATAATTTGTATTCGTACAGCGGAATTACAGCAGAGAATCTGTGTAATAAAGCAGTAAAGCAGAAAATATCTAACCTCACTTACGTGTTCGTCTATTCTGTGCCATCGATGTGACAAATTTCCTAACCTCAATCCTTTGTTATTGCCGAGACTCTTTTAGCGTTTTCTCTTGGCTACACTAATACAACACTCAGCTGAACTTTTGCACTAGTTCATCTTTCTTCCTTTTCTCTTCTCCAGGAGAAGGGAAAAGGAAAAAAGATGAACTGGTGCAATCACCCTACACTGGTGCAGCCAAGAGAAAACGCTATTTATCTGACTTTAACGTCCGTATAGATCGCACAGATCGATATTTATTCTAATCTCACTTCCGTATTCGTCTATGCCATCGATGTGACAGAGTTCCTAACCTCAATCCTTTGTTATTGCCGAGACACTTAATAATCCGACTTTAACGATCGTACAGATCGCAGCGATCGATATTGTCGCGACCACATTTATCTCTTGCGCCAAAAATTTCAGAATGCATTTCCTCATTCCGTAGCTGGCAATAATGACGACGACGACAACGACGACGACGTTACAAACAAACCCATTTCCTCGACGGCGAATACCTAGACTCTTACTTCCTCGAAGGCGAACATTTAGACACTCTCTTCCTCGAAGGCGAACACGTAGACACCCACTTCCTCGACGGCGAATACCTAGACACTCACTTCCTTGAAGGCAAACACGTAGACACCCACTTCCTCGACAGTGAACACCTAAACATCCATTTCCTCGACGGTGAACACCTAGACACTCACTTCTTCGAAGGCGAACACCTAGACACTCATTTCCTCGAAGACGAACACTTAGACACCCACTTCCTCGATGGCGAACACCTAGACACTCACTTCCTCGAAATCAAATACGTAGACACTTATACTTTCTCGACGACGTACATATCTCTATATTTCGATATTTCAATTTTTATATTTATATATATAATAATAAATATTTTATATTAT
>NW_017280186.1:42533-93640 GCF_001594065.2 Cyphomyrmex costatus
TATATAATAATAAATATTTTATATTATATTGAATAATATTTTTAATTATAAGAGTTAAATCGCGCGCGCGTCATATGTGATACAGCACGCAACACTGGTCTGCTGGTTAGATATAGGGTTCCAAGTCGCGCATGAAGCGCGTGGACTGCAATACTGATGCACAACACTTTGAAATTGTTCCGTTTTTTCAATGCGCGCATAACACGCATGAAGCGCTTATGAATTCGGACCGGTTTCCTGTGCGAGCTATGCAAGTTCAAGATGGACGCTATACAAGACGTCAATAAACAATTTCTAATAATTGTAATTTCTTCTTTAATACTTTTAAAGAAAAATGATGAAAGTTCCGATGACAGTTCCGACTCGAGCGATAGTGAAAATAAAGTCGAAGGCATATCTCTAAGTGATACGCAGAAAATATTTTTTCTATTAATAGTAGATAAATCACGTGGAAAACAAATTGGAGTTGAAAAAATTATTGATTACGTCGATCGCGTAATTCCTAATTAATATAACGTCTAATCTATACATTAAATAAATCAAGGTAAAATAATATGCCATTAATTTTGATGAAAGTATTCAACATAAATTAAAAGGGCGAAGTAAAAGTCAGAAGTAAATTACATTTAAAATAATTTAAAAATGTTAACATATTTACAATAGAAATATTACAAAAAATTGCTTAAAATTAAAAACATTATGCCCGTTACTTAAAATTAAAAACATGCTGCGCGTAACAATTGTTAAGTAATTTTTTTTTGTAATATTTCTATTGTAAATATGTTAGCATTTTAATATTATTTTAAATGTAATTTACTTCTGACTCTTACTTCGCCCTTTTAATTTTTGTTGAATAATGCCATTAATTTTATCTTGGCTTACTTTCGCCATATCCTCTTCATTTAATAATAAAATTAATACTTTATTTTTATCCTCTAATAAGACCACGAAATCATGCAATTGCTGTAATCGCTGTTCCATCGCAAATCGCAAATATTCGTACGTTTATTGTTGTATTGTCCGGTACTCGTTGCTCGTTCCGAATTACAAATCATGCGCATAGACCGCATGAACGCATCAGACGCATCAACTGCCTCAGGTCGAAAGAGAAGCAGTCAATGCGCTGAGTGAAGTGCTAAGAATTCAGTACGGTTAGTACAATCTGGGGAACACAAGTACTCTCGAAGCGCTTTCGAAGCGCTTTCGAAGCGCGCAATAGTTAACTCGGAACGACTTTCTATGCAGTCTACGCGCTTCATGCGCGACTCGGAACGCACCCATAGATAGATAGAGTGAGATGATAGATAGATAGAGTGAGATAACACATAAAGTCAAAGGCCCTCTATTATCGAAAAAACGAGACGGACATTTTCTCTGGTCGACGACGTTTCTTAAAAATAAAACGTGAAAATTCACAAATCCGGACTTTCGCGATATCTCCGCTCGTAGGGCACGTAGAAAAAAAATGAAAGCACTATTATCATACAATTTAATTATAATGAAAGATAATAATAATTGACTCGTATTATTTAAAAATCTCAGCAAGTGTAAAGCCTAATCGAGTCTTGAAAACAAGATGTTAATGTTTATTATATTATGTGAATTTATATACTGCATATGTAGTCCCCCCAGCGACGCTGATAGATTTTCAGCATTGACGCATACATATTCACTCTTACATACAATTTAAGTATTTCCTGTCGATTGACCGTATGTAGAACTTGATCGGTTCAGCCGTTACTGAGATCTGATCATCTCGACAACGAAAAATTCTCAGTTTCGCGTAAAGGAGGCACGGCAGTGTCGCGCGCTTGGCTTAGCACCGAGACACTACCGTGTCTCCAGATTACCTTTTTAAAAAAAAGGTAGAAAAAAGCGCTAAGAGTGGGTGCCGCTGGTCAAAAAACCATTTGGGCCAGTTTCACCAACGTCAATTACTTAATCAACTGTGAAATTGACCAATCACATTTGCTATTTAGTAGAACCATCTTTAAAAACCTACGTGATATTATCCTTATTATTTACTTAAATTAATGACATGTATCATTTGTATAAAAGATTTGATATCAATAGTCGGCGCCAAGTTACTCTACCTTATTACTTACTTAATTTTAATGACATTTATCATTTGTATACAAGATTTGATATCAACAGTCGGCGCCAAGTTAAATTCTACCAAATTAAAAACTAAAACACAAGTGGTACCTTTAAGAGAACTCATACAGTACTATTATTTAAATCCTACTAAATTAAAAAGTAAAACCCATGTGGTCCTATCTTGATCTTCATACAGCGAAACCTAAGTATATATGCCTTTGTATTCTTATTAAAAGATCTTCCTATTCGAAACAAAGTAACTTAATTCTTCTTTAAAAAAATTATATCACAATTAATTTAAAAACAAAATGAAAAAAATTTATTTAAATTTATTTAAATAGAAAAATTTTTTATGTAAAAACATTTCGCGCTGCTACAGCGAATAAGAAAAACAATGAAAACTATCTAAAAGCTATAATAATTAATACAAATATATGTAATGGTAATAATAATTTAAAAATTATAGTAAACATATTCTAAATGCTACATTTAATTAATAAATATACAGCTTACTTTTTTTTTGTATTTCACTCGCATATACTGTACGCGAATATACATACAGACTGCATACTTTAACTCTCGTAGTTTCTAATCTATTTTATACAAAGTGTTACATCCATATATAATTTTATTATGACGTTAGTATATATTGGGATTGAGATATAATTCACTCGCACATACATATACACGAATATATACACACTAAATACTTTAATTCTCGTGAAAATGTTTCTTATCTCTGTAATTGTATTTTATTATATCGAGATCGAGAACTAGCAGCGCGAAGTATTTTTACATAAAAAATTTTTCTATTTAAATAAAACTTTTTCATTTTGTTTTTAAATTAATTGTGATATAATTTTTTTAAAGAAGAATTAAGTCACTTTGTTTCGAATAGGAAGATCTTTGGTAAATATATAGATTGGGGGAGCCCCTCCCGATGATCTTGACCTTGACATATGTTGTCAAGATTATGACCCTGAGTAACCTCCCGCAGGTTTTAGATGGCGGTCACTGTCCGTTAAAAAGTTATTAACAAAAAAAGTTTCAACATTAACGTACCATTTCTCGGAAATTATACATATTAACGTATAATTTCTGCCATATATGTAATATAACAAGTACTATTTTACATCTCCTTCTGTTTAGAAACGTTAAACTTTCCACGCGAAGTAACTCCACCTCCCCCAACCCCCTGCGAAGGGGCACACGACTTCTACAATTATACTGTTGCTATGATAGTACTGTCGGAGCAGACCTCTGTGACGGTGTGGGTGCGGGGGGGTGGCCTTCGGCCACCTCCTTGCACCCGCCCGTGTGTGTGTGTGTGTGTGTGTTCCATTCGTTATATAACGATTATGAGTCTATTACTTGATATTTCACACACACACACACACACATACACACGCGCGCGCGCGCGCACACACACACGGGCGGGTGCAAGGAGGTGGCCTTCGGCCACCCCCCCGCACCTACACCGTCACAGAGGTCTGCCCCGAGAGTACTATCATAGCAACAGTATAATCGTAGAAGTCGTGTGCCCCTTCACAGGGGGTTGGGGGAGATGAGAGTTACTTCGCGTGGAAAGTTTAACGTTTCTAAACGGAAGGAGATGTAAAATAGTACTTGTTATAATACATATATGGCAGAAATTGTACGTTAATTTTGAAACTTTTTTGTTAATAGCTTTTTAACGGACAGTGACCGCCACCTAAAACCTGCGGGAGGTTACTCAGGGTCATGACCTTGACAACATATATCAAGGTCAAGATCATCGGGGGGGGCTCCCCTAATCTATATATTTACCAGATCTTTTAATAAGAATACAAAGGCATATACTTAGGTTTCATTGTATGAAGATAAAGATAGAACCACATGGGTTTTACTTTTTAATTTAGTAGGATTTAAATAATAGTACTGTATGGGTTCTCTTAAAGATTAAAGATACCATTTGTGTTTTACTTTTTAATTTGGTAGAATTTAACTTGGCGCCGACTGTTGATATCAAATCTTGTATACAAATGATAAATGTCATTAAAATTAAGTAAGTAATAAGGTATGCTAATAAACGTAATAAATTTTTTGGTATGTTATTATGAAATTGTTTATCAGAAAAATCCTTTCTCACGATATTAATTAATAATTTGAATAATAATTTGTAAACGTATGCTTATGAAGATATACGTGAAAATTGAAAACTGGTTAACTTACACTCTAAAATCTTGAACTGGGTAAGAGATCAAACTATAACAGTTTTTTATATTGAAAAAATAAATCACAAAAGATCAGTAATATTAATTTTAAAAGAATTCTTATGCCAAATTGTCTATTTTAACGTAATACATTTTATTATTGAACGATAACGAAATACCATGAAAAATAACTCATATATTATTCAAGGTGCCAGTTCATCAAAATAAACATACAGCAACAGTTCCCAACTTTACGTCTGACTTGAATACCTCATTATGTATGTCAAGGTTTTTTACCATTTCATTATCTTCCAATAATAAAGATGTATCACGTTAAAGTAGACAATATGATAAGTCAATTTAATAAGAATTCTTTTGAAATTAATACTGATCCTTTGTGATTCATTTTTAAAATATAAAAAAATTTTATTTTGATCTCTTACCTAGAACACTATATTTTGTTAAGATCTTACGATAGAAATTGAATGTTACTATCACTTGTATTACTTTTTAGTAATACTATTAATTAAACACAATTATATTTAAACATGTTCATTTTAATATTGTGATCGAGATGTTACATAACACAAATATCTTTAGAGAAAAATAGAAATAATAATTGCTTACATAGATGAACGAATTACACAGAATAAATCTAGTTGTTAATTACACTTATCTGATATATCGTGACCTTATAGATCATCACATAAGTATTAAACGCTTTATAAATATTTATAAAGTAATATGTAAGGCCTTACATCCGCACGCACTACAGATCTGATGAGAGTGAGCAGAGCATCAAAAATAACAGTAGACATTCATGCATTACGAATGTAGCTAAACATAATCTGAATATCAGCTTTATTCAACTCAATCAATCGAATTAATTGATCGACAACTGAATTAGTTAGATCAAATTATTTTTCTCAACACTTCTCCTTAATTTAAGCTAACTAATTCACTAAATACTTCTTGCAATTATCGAATTTACAAGTATTTAAAGCTTTGGTTAAAATATCAGCTTTCTGTTCATTTGTTGAACAATACTTTAATTTAATTATTTTATTTTTTACCAGATCATGAACAAATCTATACTTAACATCTATATGTCTCGATCTTTTATTAACAACTCCATTCGAAATCAATGATATCGCACTTTGGTTGTCAATGTTAAGTTCGATTTTAATTTCTTTATTCAGTAATTCTTCTAATAAAGATTTTATATATAATAGTTCTTTGCAACATTCTGCAGCTGCTACATACTCCGCTTCTGTGCTTGATAAAACTATATTGGATTGTCTTCGTGAACACCAACTTATGGCTCCTTCGCCGTAAAAAATTATATATCCTATTGTACTTCGTCTGGTTTGTATGTCTCCTGCAAAATCTGCATCGCAGTATGCCTGCAACAAACTTGTGTTTTCGTTACTGTTGAATTGTATTCCTTGATTGATTGTTCCATTTAGATATTTCATTATATGTTTAACATCGTTTATATTATCTTGAGTATAATTTTCTACATATCTGCTGCTAAAACCTACTCCGTATGATATATCGGGTCTTGTCTTCGTTGACAAATACAACAAACTTCCTATTACTTGTCTGTAGCAATAATCTTCTTTCTTTTCAGTATTTCTATCTTCATTTTTAATTAATGGGATTTTGACTGATTTTGCCTTGTCCATTTCAAATTGTATTAAAATTTTCTTTGTATATTCTTCCTGTTTCAATTTTATTTTATCTTCCTCTCTTATGATTTCCAATCCTACAAATATTTTAGGTTTATAAATAATTGTCATTTTAAACTCTGTCTTCAACTGTTTAATAACTTTCTCTATTTCTTGCATATTACTTCCTATAAGTATTCCATCGTCTACATATATTCCCGATATTAAATCTTTGTTATTCTTTTTGAAAATACACTGTTCACTTTTCAATGGCTCGAAATTCTTTTCTTTAAGACAATTTGTAAATCTTGTATTCCATCTCAATGATGCTTGACGTAAACCATATAAAGCCTTTTTTAATTTAAAAATCTTACCTTTGCAACTATTTCCTTCAGGTGGATACATATACACATCTTCTACATCTCCATAAAGAAATGCTGTTTTTATATCAAACGTTACTATTTGATATTTCTTCATTGCCGCTAACGCAAAGAGACTTCTCAATGCACTAATACTAATAACTGGACTATAAGTCTCCTCATAGTCTACACCATATTCTTGTTCACAGCCTCGTATAACAAGTCGAGCTTTGTATCGTCCGTCTTGCTTGATTTTAAAAATCCATTTTCCATTCAGAGGCTTTACATCTCTCATATTCTCCAAATTCTTTTGGTTTATTTCTTCCCATGTATCATTTTCTCTCAACGAATTCTTTTCTTTATTTACTGCTTTTTCCCATTTATATTTATCTGGTCCTGTTTTGTTACTTGTTTATATGTAAGCATAGCTTGATATCGATCCGGATATTTCTTTATTCTTGTTGATTTTCTTCTCATAATTTCTTCTTGTTGATTCTCTTCATCATTTTCTTCTATATTATCCTTTTCAATTTCTTCTTGTTCTTCTTTTGTTCTGAAAAACTTCCTCCATTTGCATCTTCCCATTCTTCATCTTCATCATTTTCTAAATTTCCATCTTCTTCTGATTCTTCTCTTCCTTGAATACATTTCAATTTAATTGTCTTTGTAACTTTATTATCCTTTGATTCCATTTCTTGAAAACAAACATCTCTGGCTATTATTATTTTCTTCCTGTCTTGATTCCATAATCTATATCCATTTGGTGCGTATCCTACAAAAAATAATTTTTTACTTCTATCTTCTAACTTCTTTAGTGGTCCTAATGTTTTCGCATAAGCTATGCTTCCAAATATTTGCATCACCTTAACATTTAGCTTCCGCTTTTCCCACATTTCATAGAGTGTACACTCCAAAGTATCTGTCGGTAACCTATTCAAAATATAAGTTGAACAATATAATGCTTCACCCCACATTTCTTTGCCTAAACTTGAATCACATAGTAGTGCACGTACTTTTTCTAATAGTGTTCTATTTAACCTTTCCGCTTTTCCATTCAGTTGAGGTGTATATGGTACTATATTATCTAAAATGATACCTTTTCGTTTACTCCACATCTGAATATCTTTATTCAGAAATTCTTTTCCGTTGTCACACCTTATTTTAGCAACTTTCGAATTGAATTCCAATGTATTTCTACTTGATTCACACTTATTCTTTTAAGTAATCTTGTACTTCATACTTATTTTCGAGTAAATAAACTAGAGTATAGTGTGTATAATCATTTTGAAATGTTAAGAAATATTTCTTTCCGTTCCATGTAATCGGATCTATTGGGCCACAAAGATCTGTATGAATAATTTCAAGTGGCCTTTTCGCTCTTGTTCTTGCATCTCCAAATTTTAATCTGGTCTGTTTTGCTCGTTGACAAACTTCACAAACAGTTTTTAGAACTTCCAATTCTTTTGATGATAATTTAACACCTTCACACATGGTTATCATCTTCTTCATTTTTCCTATACTTACATGTCCAAATTTTCTATGCCAAATTTCTGCTTCCTTTTGACTCTTTTTTTCTGACAAATACGATTTATTAGATGACTCTGGAATCAGTTTCACTTGAAAAAGACCGTTAGATGTCCTATTCCCTTTTAAAACTATCTTGTTGTCTGCTTTCATTATAACATTTTCTTTTGTAAATATGACTTCTCCGCCATTTTTAGTAATTGAATTTACAGAAAGTAGATTCGTACTCAGTTTTGGCACATACAAAACTTCTCTTAAACTACAGCTATCAAACTCTATACTTCCTTCTCGATATGCCTTCATTGATTCTTCAGTCTTCGCAATGCTTATTGTTGTATTTGATTTCTTCAACTCTTTAAAATAACTTTTAATATTGGTCATATTCGATGTACTTCCAGAATCTACTATCCAAGAATTTTCTTCAATCATTTCACTTGTAAGTAACGCAACCTTCTTATCTTCGTTTTTATTCTGCTTCTTGTCTCTGAAATAACAATCTTTCTCTTCATGATTATTCTTCTTACATATGTTACATTTTTTCTCATCTTTGACGCTATCACTATCTCCGTCTCTGCGCAATCTAGCAATATGCCCTACTTTATTACATTTAAAACACCGTATTTGCTTTTTATCCTTTATGTCAGTCTTCATCCTGCAGTTCTTAGCAAAATGTCCGGTCTTGTTACATTTAAAACATTTCTTTTGCATTGCTTTGAAGGCCACTGCTTCTTCCATTACTTTTGGATGTATCCTCTGTTCTTCTCCTAAAAGTTTTGCTATCATATTTTCCAAAGTTTTCTTATCTGTCTCTGTTGACTCCCAAGTACTAATAAAATACATATATTCTTTCGGTAGAGTTGTTAATATTTTAGCCATAATCATTCTGTAATCTATCTTTAAATCTAATGCATTCAATCTAAAAGCTAAGTTTTTAATTTTATTTATATAGGTTGATATACAAGAACCAGTGTTGTGCAGTACCTAGGTACAAGTACCTAGGTACTGTAATTAGGTACAAGTTTGCGTACCTAGGAACTGTACCGAGTACAGTTTTTTTTTCTGGTACCTATACCTATACCTAGGTATCATTTCTTGTGTACCGGTACCTATATTTTAGGTACACTTTAGTAATTTTTCAAATCCACAACTGCTTAACTGAAAACTTATCACGCAAGATCTGAATGTGTAAACTTATTAGAATGTTCTAAACTAGAATAAAAGTCTAAACGTTTATAATTTTTTTAATGTTATCATTCTAATAAATTTATTTACACATTCAGATACTGTGTTAATAAGTAACATTTTAATAATAGCAGGGTACTAAAGTGTTACATTTTTATAATAAGTAAATGTGTATCCTGTTACATTCATGTATCATATGCCAATATGTATATGTCAATAAATGAATTATTCTGATAAAACTAAAATGGTTTTATAAATTAAACTTGTATAGAGAATATTTATGTATGTATACATAAAATATATGTATAATAACTTAATAATTAAATTACATGCAGATACATGAAATACATAGATTATATTTAACAAACTAGCTGTCGAAATTGCATTTTGTCATCAAAGTGCAATTTACCCTGAGCTTTCATGTTAAAAGTAAAAGTATCTATAAAATACATTTAAGGTACATTAAAAATACCTGTACCTGTACCTAGGTATATAATTTTTTTAGTACCTGTACCTGTACCTCGGTACATTTTTTCTAGAGTACCTGTACCTGTACCTAGGTATTGAAAATAGAGTACCTTGCACAACACTGACAAAAACCCTTTTCAAATGTTATACCGTAAAATTCCTGCAATAGGTTACATTTTTGTTGCTCTGAATCCCTCTCATAAATATTACATATCTTTTTCCACATTTCATTTGACGTATTACAATCCATTACATTTAAAAGCGGTTTCCTATCTAAAGTTGAAATTATTATCTTTTGCGCTATTGCATCTTTCTCTTCCCAATTTTCAGTTCTATTTTCATTTTCTGTTACTGTTTCTACTATTTGTAAAACTTTATTTGCCCGAAACAATATTTTTATTTGAAATTTCTAAATCTGAAAATTTTCTGCATTTACTAATTTTTCAATGTTACAATAATCTTCTACAATCTTCGCCATTTCAGATTATTAATTTATTTTATTTTAATTTAAAAAAAAAATGCAAAACCGTACTAATCTATTACTGTTTTTATATAAAAACAACACTTTTAAATCTAAATCTTTCAATAAACTTAACTTTTCAGTTTCTTATAAATCTTACGCTTTTTATTAGTTTGAATTTAAATATATTTTTCTCTATTTTATTATTTCAAACTTTTATTAGATTTCAATTAATTAAATTTTAATTTCTCGAACACAAAATGTCAGACGCTTGTCTGGGCCCATAACCTGTTAAGATCTTACGATAGAAATTGAATGTTACTATCACTTGTATTACTTTTTAGTAATACTATTAATTAAACACAATTATATTTAAACATGTTCATTTTAATATTGTGATCGAGATGTTACATAACACAAATATCTTTAGAGAAAAATAGAAATAATAATTGCTTACATAGATGAACGAATTACACAGAATAAATCTAGTTGTTAATTACACTTATCTGATATATCGTGACCATCCTTATAGATCATCACATAAGTATTAAACGCTTTATAAATATTTATAAAATAATATGTAAGGCCTTACATCCGCAACGCACTACAGATCTGATGAGAGTGAGCAGAGCATCAAAAATAACAGTAGACATTCATGCATTACGAATGTAGCTAAACATAATCTGAATATCAGCTTTATTCAACTCAATCAATCGAATTAATCGATTGACAACTGAATTAGTTAGATCAAATTATTTTTCTCAACATATTTGGTTCAAGATTTTGGAGTACATAAGAATTCTTTTGAAATTAATACTGATCTTTTGTGATTCATTTTTGAAATATAAAAGCTATTGTTTTTATTTCTCACCTAGAACACTATATTTGATTCAAGAGTTTAGAACACGTGTGTGTGAGTTAACCAGTTTTCAATCACGTGTATTTTCATAGGTATACATTTAGACAAATTATTATTATAATTAATAATTAATATTGTGAGGAACGATTGTTCTGTTAATCAATTTCGTAATAACATTGTACCAAAACATTTATTACGTTTATTAGCATATTTGATTATATATATGTAATAGATTTTGACATTGAAATTAATACATAATCACTTCCATTACACTATCTTTTAATAATAAAATGTATTATATTAAAATTTTTTGGAGAACATCAATGTACATATACTGGAAAAGCACCGTTCGAATATGGTGGAATAAAAATAGAGGTGTGCTGTTGCGCAAGGAGAAGATTAACCAATGACGGTGGTGGAACAAGTGACCCGCCATATTAATATATCAGCCAATCAGCGTTTTTTCCGCGATACTCAAAATGTGGTCTGTTTTCTGTTCCTGGGGGCCTATTCTGTACACGCTTACCGACAACTGTCGGTGTCGTTAAGTAGCGATAACCAATGGTATGGACAGTTTTAGGAGAAAAGTGCGATTCTTATTAGCTATCGCTACTTAACCGACAGCTGTCGATAGCCGTGTAAAGAATATGAGCCCTGTATTAGAACTCTCTCGTTTTCGACAAATACGTTATTAAACATATGTCTATCTCACTTTAAGTTCTAAAAGTGTATACTAGTTTAGCTACAGAAAACAGGCCTTTAAATAAGGAAATGACAATTAATAACTTTATTTTGTTGAGAACTACTTGTAACATTTTATTTATATTTTTAGTACAAAGATCATCAATAGTTCCATTTGATGTTGTCGGTAAGCATTATATTTCCAATTCATGACCTTCTTTTGATATTATATTTGTGCTTTTATCAAGAATAATACCTTTATCAATAATTGGCTGATCAAAAGAACTATAAATAATAAATACATACATAACACAAAATAATATTTTAAGAAAATATTAAGAAATCATAAATTTATATATATAATTATAATAAGGCTCAATAAATTTAAAAAATAATAAAAAAGATACAGAGCTACGAGCCTAAATATTCGTTAAATAGTAATATTGATGGTAAAATAATTATGTCATTGTGTTAAAAATATATAAAATTTAATATAAACATAAAAATATAAAATTAATGAAAACAAACGTTTCGACCTTTGTTAGGTCATTATCAATGTTTAAAAAGTCGCGAAAATCGTTAACAATATACGGATATTATAACATTATAAAACATAAATTATGTATAAAATTAAAAATATAAAAATATATAATGTAAATTGTAAAGAATAAAATATCATATTCACAATAAACATAATATACATAATTTTCATGTCAAAGATAAATATTTCACAATTCGTTACGTCAAATCAATTTCCGAAAGCTTCCGTTCCATATCCGGTATGTTCCAATGTAAATTATCCTATTCTATTTCCGATACTTTAAAAAATTTCATAAAAAGAGGTAAAGATAAATTGGAACATTGTTCTAATAATAATGTAATTTATAAGATTTCTTGCGATGACTGTGAAGCCAGCTATGTTGGTCAAACTAAAAGAAAAGTGAGCACTAGATTAAAAGAACGTACAGGGTGAATTTTTTAACCTGAAACTTTCAAATATCTCGAAAACTAAATAAAGTAGACAAAAATGTTTCAAATAAAAATGGAACGGTATCGAGGGGGACACGTTTTAGTCACGTTGTTTTTTTCCTAAGTGGAGGCGCTAAAAAGATATGAAGGTCACCTCCACTTTTTTAAATGGAATTATGTAATTTTTTTTAAATAACGTGATTCCTCTAATTATTTTGCATATAAAAGTATTAAGGTAGAGATACCAAAAAACCCATAGTTTTCGAGATATTTTACACTTTATTTTGGTACATATTGACACAAAATGTTAAATAATTCATAAACTGTTGACTTTTTGATTATCGTACCTTAATATTTTTGTGAACAGAACAATGAGATAAATTAAATGGTGTAAAGAAAACACATAGTTGCTTTAAAAAAAATATGTATACAAAATGAATAATTTTTTAAATACGCAACTATGTGTTTTCTTTACACCATTTGATTTATCTCATTATTCTGTTCACAAAAGTATTAAGGTACGATAATCAAAAAGTCAACAGTTCACGAGTTATTTAACATTTTGTGTCAATATGTATCAAAATAGAGTGTAAAATATCTCGAAAACTATTGGTTTTCTGGTATCTCTACCTTATTTCTTTTATTTGCAAAATAATTAGAGAAATCACGTTATCTAAAAAAAATTACATAATTCCATTTAAAAAAGTGGAGGTGACCTTCATATCTTTTTAGCGCCTCCACTTAGGAAAAAAACAACGTGACTAAAACGTGTCCTCCTCGATACCGTTCCATTTTTATTTGAAATATTTTTGTCTACTGGATTTAGTTTTCGAGATATTTGAAAGTTTCAAGTTAAAAAATTCACCCTGTATATCTGACATTAGAAAAAGGACGGGTTCTCCTTCTGTTATTACTGATCATCGTATTAATTTTGATCATAATTTTAAATGGAATGATGTTCAAATTTTAGACATTGAATCTTCATATAATAAGAGATTGGTGTCTGAAATGATCCACATTAAAAGACAGAAACAAGGTCTTAATAAACAGAATGATACTGAATCTTTGCCAGAAACTTATACTCCTATTATTAATTCTCTTTCTCCTTCTTAAATTTCCTTACTTCTTACTCCTTACTTCTTACTTTTTATCCCTTCCTCTTTACATATTTACCCTTTCCATATTTTTTCCCCTATTTCTAACTGTTTAGTTCTTTTGTACTTGAGATGTCTGTTATTCTAATTTTAAAATACCTAGTTAAAACATCTTTAATTAACTCTCCTCGCATTATTCTAATGACACATTAATTATAATTGTACTTCGACACAATTTTATAAGGTAATTCATTATTTTTTAATTTAATTAACACTAAATTAACATTATTAATATAATGTATAATAATTGTTATTTTTACATTATATTTGTTTTAATTTATTACCTTGAAATGTGACTTTCTTTGCACTATTTGCATTTATTACTAATGTTGTATTAGATTACCTCTACGATTTGAATATTTCTTTATATATCGTATTATTATATCTTTTCTATTTTTATATTTTTTACTTTTATTACATTTCTGATGTGTTTTCGACAGAAATATTTCATTAACCATATGATATATAATAATGGACGATTTGCGCTAATTTTGTGGACTCTTGCTGACGTTCCGAAATGAGTTTCAATGCGAGTGAGACAATTTACATTATATATTTTTATATTTTTAATTTTATACATAATTTATGTTTTATAATGTTATAATATCCGTATATTGTTAACGATTTTCGCGACTTTTTAAACATTGATAATGACCTAACAAAGGTCGAAACGTTTGTTTTCATTAATTTTATATTTTTATGTTTATATTAAATTTTATATATTTTTAACACAATGACATAATTATTTTACCATCAATATTACTATTTAACGAATATTTAGACTCGTAGCTCTGTTTCTTTTTTATTATTTCATAAATTTATATTTTTATTTTTTTAAATATTTACACTTACTTTGCATCTTTTGTATTTCTTAATAAAATTTTGCAGGTTAAATCCTTATTTTCAGTTATTGGTAGAGGATTATTATTTATTTCTCTTAAAATGTGTTATTTACACTATACTATGACATTGATTGTAAAGTATATTCTCCTCGATATTCTCTGTCCGAAGAGCATCAGGTAAAAGACTTCTAACTGTTGTTAGAGAATAATCTTCATAATATTCGGGTTTTTTTTGTAGCACGTTGGAAGAAAATAAATCAAACAAATACGTCCTAAAACATTTTTTAATTAAATAATTTTTTATATTTTGTGATATAAATTTGTATAATACTAATAACATTTATTTTATATATTTACCACTTTTGAGGTTAACCTCTTTGCCACAAACTTTCATCCATTTTGCCACTATATCACTATTTTTTGGGTACGAAAAAAACTTTATTTTATTTTCACTTTCGCATTTTCACTGCGATTTTTACACTCTTTAACACCACCATTCTTTACAAAAATAAATCACAAGTCAGTCTCAAATTCGTTTTCTTTAAGCCCATGGCACATAGAAAAACGTAAGGCCGTAAACGTAATCAGTAAGCGAATTGAAGCCCATGGCACATACAAAAACGTAAGGCCGTAAAACGTAATCAGTAACTTTTCATGGTACATATTCAACATAGAAAATATACTTTATGTATGTTCACTTTGAACTGGCACATTTAGTAATATATCAGTTACTTTTCGTGGTAATATATTACCAATTAGATAATATCATTTAAAGTGTTAAAGGTTTAAATTATTAGGGATCTTTTTTTGAATAGATGAACATTTAAAGATTTAAAGGTCTAAATTTTTGAGAAGATTCTTTTTTGAACATGGCTTGACCTTTTCATTTTTATGATATGATTTTGTTCGGATATCATTTACTTTTTAGAGTACAAATATATCACAAATAAAAAATGATTTAAAAATATAATAATATAATATTAATTAACGCGTCGACTTTAGAATAACATATTTTTATTTATTCATTAACGCGATCGCATATAAAAAATAAATCGGGGTATATTATTACAGTATCATATTAATTAAACGATTCGTGCTGTTAAAATCACATTTCAAATGCGATAAAATACTAATATATTAGTTGGATTTCATTCTGTTTTAAATAATTTAAGGTCATATTGTTATTATATTAATATACAATTTAGTCCTATAAAAAACTATTAAAAATGAAGGGATAAATACCAGTTATGTAATTAATTCCTTAAATTTAATTCTTTAAAGAATTAAACGTCTTTTACCAATTTCACATTTAAAAAATTAAGATGTTTTAAGTAAAAAAAAATTTTTTATTTTAAATAAGTTTTTTGAAAGCATATTTTGTTTCTTATTTTCAAATATTCGTCGTACCAGTCAGCAGTCGGGAGTATTTAAAATAATTTTATTTAAAATATATTAAAATATATTTCAAATATATATATATATGTATTTAATATGAGGTGAGAGGTACAGCGAAAAGCGGAGGCGATTCGAAAATTATAATAAAATTATAATAACAAGAATAATAAGGCTAATGAGAGCTATTCGCTGTTGTTAGTGCGATCATATATAAAATATGTTAAAGTGTGAATATTATATACTACGTAAGTAGTTCCCCCCCATTGCGCGCCGAACATCCGTCGAACTTAAAACGCAAATCTAATTAACTACCGTAGTAATATCACAATTTTGATGCTTATAGCATCTGAAAATGGATCTTAATAATATGTTGAAAGACATATTAAAATCTTAAATTATAATATTAAAGAAGAAATAAATTTAAATCTAAGAAAAATAAGAATTGTGAAGAATATCACGAGTTGGCGTTTCGTTCCGGCTTCCACTACTAGACTCATCAGTACTTACGTAGTATATAATATTCACACTTTACCATATCTTATATATGATCGCACTAACAACAGCGAATAGCTCTCATTAGCCTTATTATTCTTATTATTTGAAATTTTCGAGAGTTTTCTTTAAATTTATTAAAATTATAATAAATACACTTTATGAATATTCACTTTGTACTGGCATCTTTAATTAATAATCAGTTACTTTTTGTGGTAATATATTACAATTTAACTCGTGATAGTACTGCGATAGTTTTAAATATACGCTATACCAGTCAGCAGTATTTAAAATAATTTTATTTAATATTGTAACGATGCCCCCTAAAAATAGGCATCGTACCCGGCACAAACATCTAGCCGGTTGCCGTCGCAATGACCAGTGGTCATTAGCGACGATGAGGGCGCGGTGCGCCCGAGTATATTTTTAAATCAAACCAAAAATAATTCGCAGGTACAGCAGCCGCCGTTAAAACCGCTAGTCTCGCCGAAAAGTGCCGACCGTCGTCGGGGACCGCCGATCGGAAATCTTCTCCCACGAGAAGTCGATCGGCGGAAAATACCGCGACCGACCAAAGCATTACGAGCGAGACTAGCGGCCCAGTATAAGATACCGCGATGTCAAGCCGCGCGTGGCATTTTTGTCTCCGCCGTTTTCCTGATACCATATCCGCTCACCAGATCCTAGCTCACGATACCGCTCCAGTGATTCGCTCGTCCGACGAACCTGAGAGGTAGGGTGTAGCCTGCCTCTGCCGGGCGCTCCCGGCCGCCGAACGAGTCGTCCAGGATACGAATCTTGAGCGCGCGAACTAATTAACGTGTTGGTCCGACGAGCCTGAGGGGTAGGGTGTACCCGGCCTCTGCCGGGCGTTCCCGGCCGCCGGATAGCCGTTATTAGTAATCACTCCCACCTTCCGTACCTTCTTTTCCGCATCCCGAAATTCCCGTCCTGGTACTTGACATTAGAAAAGGGGTAGGGCGCTCCCTGCCTCTGTCGGGCGTTCCCGGCCGTTAAGTACCAACTCCGCTTCCTTTCCGAGTAGTACTTACGAATTACGCATCGCGCCGCGAAACTACGCTTGCTGGCGTATACTCGCGTTCCGTCGCGTTGCGAACCGCCGTCGAGAAAACTCGCGATCGCCTATAGATATCCCGCGCCGTTTAGACTTAGTTTCATTGCATTGTCCGCGTCCGTTTTTCTTCGATTGTATATACATATATATTTTTTTTTTCTCTGTTGTCCGCGCTCGCTTATGTATGTATATATTTTCTGTTATCCGCGCTCGCTTATTTCTTCGCTGTATCGTCGTAAGTCGCGTCCGTTCGCTATAATTATCTATTTCTATATGTTACATCTTTTCTATTATTATAATTATATATTCTTATATGTTATATCTTCTCTATTATTATAATACGTTCATTGTCTAGTTGTCGTAATAAACTATGTTTGTCGTCTAATTATTACTTTCGTATTAGCTTTCTTTTTTTTTCTCTCTTTTGCGATTTCCGAAGCTTCACATATTATTTTTCCGCCGCACCGCTCCGACGCGAATACTCCTCCCGCCAAACCTTTTTTATACGACACGCATTCCCGGCGAGCTAGTCCGAGTATAAAAATCAGGTAGTTACAATATGTATTTAAATGATGACTCGATTTATCGATAAGCCGGGTGAGGGGGGGATGTGCGACTCGCGTCCGCCCTTCCACATCAAAACGATCCCCAAGGCTGCTTTCACTAATCGTCTAATATTAACGCATCGATTTTAGAACAACATATTTATTTTTTATTCGTTAATGCGATCGCGTATTATAAAAAAAAATTATTACTGAATGTATTACTACAGTATTAAACGATTAAAATTAACTGCTAATAGAAATTATCACATTTCAAATAATTCTGCAATAAAATACTAATTGGATTTCACTCTGTCTTAAATAATTTAAAGTCAAATTGTTATTATATTAATAAACAATTTAATCCTACAAGAAACTATGTGCCAGTTATGTAATAAAGAACATTTAATTCTTTAAATTTAATTTTTTAAAGAATTAAACGTTCTTTATTTTTAAAAAATTTAAAACAGATGTTTTTAATAAAAGAGATAATTTTTATAAGATAAAAAGTTTTTTAAAATTAAATAAAATAAAAGATTTCAAAATTCCTTATTTTAAATATTCGTCGTACCAGTCAGCGGGTTCTTATTTTAATTAATACTTTAAGGTCTGGTAGGTCGAAGTTGGTGATGCTGAGAGCGAAAGGTGAGAGAGAATGTTAAAAAGTTGTAATAACGGAAAAGAGTGAATTACGGCGAAAGAGAGGAGTGGTGAGGGGAGGAGGAGGGGCGAGTGGAGGAGGTCCGTTAGGCCAAAAATGATGGAGGTGCGAGTGAAAGGTGAGAGAGGATGTTGAAAAGTTTAAATGGCGGTTTGAAAAATTTTGAATGCGGACAGAAAAGGAAAAGGAGAAGGAGAAGGAGACGTTTCTTAAATTTTCATAAAAATCTCCACTTTTCGACCGCTTATATCTCCAGAACGGCTTGACCGATTTAAAATTTTTTTGGCTCAAATTACTCGTGGTGATGTCGCCTTTCAGGACATGTAACGTTTGATTCAAAATTTTTTATATTTTAGTAGTTATTCACCTTCCAAAAATGGACTTTGGTGGGTCGGGATAAGAGACTTGTAGTGTCTCTCAATTTTTGAACATAGCCGGAGACACTATCTCGTCTCCTGATTAATTAGAATAATAATTTGTAAACGTATACTTATGAAGATATACGTGATTGAAAACTAATTAACTTACACTCCAAAATCTTGAATCAAATATAGTGTTCTAGGTAAGAGATCAAACTATAACAGTTTTTTTAATTATTATTGAAAGAAAATGAAAATTAAATGGAATGGAAAGATTAATGAAATGGAAATAAATATGGGTGGGGGGGGAACTACTTACGTGGTATATAATATTCACATTCTAATATCTTATATATGGTCGCACCAATAACCGCGGAATAGCTCTCATTAGCCTGATTTTCTTGTTATTGGAAATAAATATGTATTGTGACGTGACATTTTGTCAGTCACTCGTAAAAGCAGCATAACGCGAGATCCTGGGTCCTTCAGGGTCAACGGGCGAGCGCACAAGCGAATGTGCGATATTATTATGTATTTTATTTCCTTTTTTGTGATTATTGTATTACTTAATTTTATTCTTTTTCTTGCGATTATTGTATTATTTTTCTTTTCTTTCTTCTTGTCGCTATTTCGTTAAGTTTTAGTTAATATTAAGACGATCCTGAGCTCGGATTTTGCCGGTAATTCACGATCAGAGCCGGTGGCTACGCTGTATTCTTGTGTTCGGCCGCCTCACCTATCGCTAGAAGAGAGAAGACGTCGCCTCCCACGAGGAAGAGATTGCTGTATGAAGAATTTGGCTGAAGTCACGAGAAGCGCGGCACACGCAGGTCGTATTATTTCATATTTGTTATTAATGTCGCTATTATTTGGTGGATTATCGCACCCTCATTGCAGACGCCTCGGAGAGAGACGTCAGCTGGGAACGGACTCAAAGGCAGAACATCCGCCGAAGCACCGTGTCCCACAACGATCGATGGAAGATCGTCAAGCGACAAGGAAGCATTTTCCGACTTTTGGAAAAGCGCGCCACAGCGTAAAAGGATCCGCGACACGCAAGGACCCGCGGGATTCGTCGCGGGTCACGCGGTCGCGGCGAGCCAATTAGAGCAAGTAGAGGCCAATAAGAGAGGGCCTGACGATCTGCGTGAATCCGCGGAAACTTCCGATCGGCACTTGTGCAGTGACGGATCTCGAGTAAGGACGCAGGATCTCGCCCATAACTTGTCAGGAATTTCGAGAATATTCGTCGAAGACGAACACTGCTATCGGTTCTCGTACAGACTTTGAAGGAAGCGGCTGAGGAGGAATATCTTGGTGAGGCGAGCGTTATTCGTTTTATTGTAAAGCCACCGATCGCGTAATCTTTTGTGAGCGTCTTGAGCGGATCGCGTGTGAGAATTTACGCGGATTTGATTCGGCCGATGTCGTACCGGCAAAGAGTAACGCCATTGTTTCTGTCGATAAACGCGTGCCATCCGCTCAAGCGTAAGAGTTTGTGAACTCAGGATTGTCGTTATTGCTCGCCCGTGTCACTGCCAAGTCAAATTGTTCGTATTAATTGTTGAGATTCCGGTTTGTTTAAGATTAGAGTCGAGCCGCGTGTCACCGCTCAGCCTTAGGCTGTCGGTTTGCTGGAAGTTCTTAGAGTCGAACATTTCTAAGTACCGTCGTCGACGACCTTGCCATTGTTCTTTCTGTAATAAAGTAAACTTGTCGACGCGCGACCGCGGTATTCTGTAAATTACTTCAACTCATGTATCGACGCGTATGGAATAAATTGGAAAATCTTTGTTATTATTTATATTAATTTCTGTTTGATTATTTCTGTCTGTCTCTACCTCGTTCTCCGACACTGTTCCCCGCTTATCGCAAACCACTCCCCTCTGCCAATTCCGTTGGCTGAGCTAGCTGAGCCCGTCCGTCGCGAATTCCGTTGCTCTGTAATTTCTTTGTCCGAGCGTAACATCTTAAAATTTAGTGCGAAGAGTGGCACGCTCTCTCGTGCCTGGCGCCCAACGAAAATTGTACGGCTCGAATATCGTAGCACATAAAATTAAAAGGAAGAACCGCACTTTTGCTATTTACATTATTGTGTCCATCTTTTTGAGCTATCGCGTAAATAGAGCAACGGATGAAGTGACGAAGTTGTGCCGTTTCTCACAAGTACGGTCACAGTATATAAAAAATACTTTTATACATATTACCATGAAAAATGACTCATATACTATCGAAGGTGCCAGTTCAAAGTAAACATATTAGGTGTACAAAAAAATTCTGAGCTTTTTTTGTAAAATTCAATCTTTATTCGTATGTAATCGTACGGAAATGGCTTGCTGCGTAATGCCAAGCTGTTCTGTAAGCTCCTTTTCAGTTTGCGAAGAGTTTATATCCAGCAGTGCTTGCAATTCGTCCGTTTCAATCTTTTCAGGGCGTCCAGCACGCGATTCATCTTTAATACTGAAATCTCCTTGGCGAAACTTTTGATATCATCTTTTACATGTAGTATGACTTCAGCGTTCTCTCCATATGCAGCACAAATCATTGCAGTGGCTTCAGCAGCATTTTTCTTCAGATGAAGTGGATGGAAAATCGAATATGCTCTTTTGTTATTGCCATCGTGAACACTACTGATTTTTGAGGTTATGTGCATCAAACGCCAAACCGTATGGCATTTTAGAAGGCCAAATGTTAACGCTTTAAAACCGCAAAAAGGCGGGAAGATATATAAAATTTAAATTGTTATTTCGGTTGTATGAAATCTAAAGCTCAGAACTTTTTTATACACCTAATACATAAAGTATATATTCTTTTGTTGCATATATACGTAATAATAATGATTTAACATTACTATTATAAACATCTAATGTGCCTGTGTTGTTAAATCATTATTGCGTATATATGCAACGAAAGGATATACATTTTATGAATGTTCACTTTGAACTGGCACCTTCAATAATATATCAGTTTGTTTTCTAACGTCGAAATTGTCGGTTGCATTGCATTATCTTCAGAATTTAATGTATTTTTATTATTGTAATGTACTACTGCGTTGTTGTCAACTATTTTAACACCATTCTTATTTAGGGCAACATTATTGTCGACAAGCTTTGCATTAGTCACATCCAAGATTGTAGCACTGGCATCAAGAATTTTCAATGTACTCAGATCTAATATCTTTATATTATTATCGTTTAATATATACTGACTGTTGTTAAGTACATTGTATTTTGTGTCAATTGTCCCTTGATCATCTTTATGGTATTTCCTCCTCCCAATTGAACACCATTTTGATTAATTACTTTTAAATTGTGTACCTGCAAAACATGTTAATAATTTTAATAATTTCAATTATTTTTTTCAAAAATTACGTTCATTAGCGTATTTGATTATATGTAATAGATTTTAACATTGGAATTAATATATATTCACTTCCATTGCATTATCTTTCAATAATAAAATGTATTATGTTAAAATATTTTAGAGAACATCAATGTAAACATACTAGAAAAGCACCATTTGGATACCATCACCAAGAAAGAGAAATCATAATAAAGTTGTTATAATACTGAACATTAGAAAGAAACATAC
The DNA here is from genome assembly GCF_001594065.2 of Cyphomyrmex costatus. Lineage (NCBI taxonomy): Eukaryota > Metazoa > Arthropoda > Insecta > Hymenoptera > Formicidae > Cyphomyrmex > Cyphomyrmex costatus. Next base: position 65,103 of record NW_017280186.1, read on the forward strand.
AATTACGAACCTGAAGTCATATCACAAGTTGAACACACTATGTATCTTCTTTTACATCATTTATGCTTTTTTCTAAAGGGCATAGCAGGATAAGCATGCATGAACTGCCCCTTGCCCGATCCGGTCGTTCTTTTTACCGTAGATTGGTATTAACCTAAGATTAGCTTTCCCAAAAGATTGTTTTCTAAAATTAATTTTTATGGGAGTTATGGGGGTTTTAAGAAAAATCAAAAAATCCATTTTTCTCAAAAACGGCTTAATCGATTTTAATGAATGAAATATATGTTATGGTGTCCGACGAAACAAATATAGAAAAAAAATATCAAGTGTATTTACCAAAAAAATAGTTTAAAAAAAAATTTTCAAGGAATTAAAAAATTTTTTTTTTAGGTTATGTTTCAATCACAGTTTTTGGTCTTGAAGTACCTTTGGTATCCCTCTAAATTATCCCCAAAGGCCAAAGCAATTGAAGGGGTAGCACGTACTTTTAAAAAATAAAAGCTTTGAACATGTATGCATAGCTCAATAGAACGCTTATGAGAGGAAAGGCATTTGTTTTAAGCGGAACCATTTTTCTGCGTGAACCAACTCTATTGATTGAACATACGTTTTAAAGAAGTCGTCTGTATTTAGCCTACAAAAAATGATTTTTCTTCTAATCTTCGTCACTATCCTCCTCTATGACGGGAATAATCTTGGTTTTGTCAAACATCTCACTGAGAATATGTGCCGGCTTCAAAATTTTGGACAAGTACCTTGCGTGAGAGAGGTAGTACACAATGGCAGCAATGTGTGAGCAACAACCAACAGTTCTATTTCCGTTTGCGCAATCACGCCATATCTCCAGAAAAGTATACAAATGTTTTATTAAATATAAGCTCAATACTAATGGGATTGCAGGAATTCTGGAATATGTATGTGATTGCGCAAACGGAAATAGAACTGTTGGTTGTTGCTCACACATTGCTGCCATTATGTACTACCTCTTTCACGCAAGGTACTTGTCCAAAATTTTGAAGCCGGCACATATTCTCAGTGAGATGTTTGACAAAACCAAGATTATTCCCGTCATAGAGGAGGATAGTGATGAAGATTAGAAGAAAAATAACAGACAAACAACAAAACAAAAAACAAAAAAAATAAAAAAAAACCAAAAAAAATAAAAAAAGTAAAAAATAACAAAAAAAAACAAGGTGTCCAAAACCGTACTGTAACCTCCACGTGGTGGACACTGGATACTGCATTTTTTGTAGGCTAAATACAGACGACTTCTTTAAAACGTATGTTCAATCAATAGAGTTGGTTCACGCAGAAAAATGGTTCCGCTTAAAACAAATGCCTTTCCTCTCATAAGCGTTCTATTGAGCTATGCATACATGTTCAAAGCTTTTATTTTTTAAAAGTACGTGCTACCCCTTCAATTGCTTTGGCCTTTGGGGATAATTTAGAGGGATACCAAAGGTACTTCAAGACCAAAAACTGTGATTGAGACTTAAACATAACCTAAAAAAAAAAATTTTTTAATTCTTTGAAAATTTTTTTTAAAACTATTTTTTTCGTAAATACACTTGATATTTTTTTTCTATATTTGTTTCGTCGGACACCATAACATATATTTTATTCATTAAAATCGATTAAGCCGTTTTTGAGAAAAATGGATTTTTTTATTTTTCTTAAAACCCCCATAACTCCCATAAAAATTAATTTTAGAAAACAATCTTTTGGGAAAGCTAATCTTAGGTTAATACCAATCTACGGTAAAAAGAACGACCGGATCCGGCAAGGGGCAGTTCATGCATGCTTATCCTGCTATGCCCTTTAGTATTAAGAAATTTATTATGATTTCTCCTTCTTGGTGATGATATCAAAATGGTGCTTTTCTAGTACGTTTACATTGATGTTCTCTAAAATATTTTAACATAATACATTTTATTATTGAAAGATAATGCAATGAAAGTGAATATATATATATTCCAATGTCAAAATAATAATACATATAATCAAATATGCTAATAAATGTAATAAATTTTTTTGTTATAATGTTATTACGAAATTGATTATCAAAACAATCCTTCTTCACGATATTAATTATTAATTAGAATAATAATTTGTAAAAGTATACTTATGAAGATATACGTGATTGCACCACTCATTTTCCTCACTTTCCTATCTCTTACTCCCAAACGAATGCGTGTCCCATTAAGGGTACCCTTCGGATCTTTTTAACGTTTTTTCAAGAATTTTTTTTTCATAGTAAAATGTACTTAAATTCTTCGAACCTTTACACATTATTAATGTTACAAATGAGCATGTAAAAAAATTTTTTTTTAATTTTTCGCGCACGTGCGGCGTCAAAATGATGGCTTCAGTGGTTGGTCGTAAAAATCTGGTGGACGTGATATCTCCAGTTCGAAACGCTTGAAATAAAAAATCCAAACAGATTCTTAAAATACATGTTCGTGACTATAGCCGGTAGTAAAATTAAACGTTTTAAACGTAAAAAAAACAAAATGGCGACGTTTTGAATTTATTTACCCCTTTTTCACCCGTAAAATGATAAAAAATAGGGGTTAAAAATCAACGAAAAATAATGATTTTACTACGGGCTAAAACTACACATGTTCTGAACAATCCCTGAAAATTTCAGCCCGATCGGTTAAATAGTTTTTACAAAATCGTGTCCACCAGCTCGAAAAACCTTGTTTTGAGGAAAACGCGTTTAAAGTTTTTGTTCGCATAATCGTTTAGTATAATCATGAAAAAAAGTGTCTTACGCTCAATCAGCGATGCCAGCTCCATACATAATGCCTTCGGTTTCTTCGTAGAACTCGTTTTGAAACTCGTTTTTGGTATATTTGAAAATTCGAATTTTTCGAAAAAAATAGACCCGAAGGGTACCCTTAATTGTGGCTACTTCTGTGCCATCGGAAAGAATATTTTCAAAAGCAGGAAATAATGTAACTGAAAATTGTAACAGACTATCACCGAAACATTTGCAAGAAATATTGTTCTTAAATTTCTCTCATTCGATGAATGGAAAATAAATCAGTAACTGATCAGTATTATCAGTAACTAAAATAATACGTTATCGGCCGATTATATTTACTTGTTTTTTAAAATAAATCAGTAATGGAAAATAAATAACAATAACGGATAACATCTTAGTGTGTGTCTCTTTCATTTCCTTATTTTTACCTTCCATTTATTTTATCCACTATCGTGGATTCTGTATCGTACTTACATCGTTCAATCGTTATCAGATTTTATTCTTATACATAAGTATTCTTATAATTATAGGCAACGAGCGCTGCGACGAGAAAGCCTAAAAATTAACGGCTCTATAGTTCGGCAACCAGTTAGCCTATAGGTATATTATTCAGCATAGAGTCTTTATTCATCAAACTGTTCAAGTTCAAGCAATATGAACGAAATCCATGAAACTTCGCAAAATGAGTGGCCCACTTGGCGTGGAATGCTCCATATAGACAACATCTAGATACTTAATTCCTCGATATAGTGAATACCTGGATACATAGTTTCTCTATATTTCGATATTTCAATTTTAATATATATATATATATATAATAACAATATATAAATATTATTAATAAATATTTTATATTATATTGAATAATATATTATTTTTAATTATAAGGTTTAAACCGTGCGCGCGTCATATGTGATACACCAACACCATGCAACACTGGTCTGCTGGTTAGATATAGATAGATAGAGTGAGATAACATAAAGTCAAAGGCCCTCTATTATCGAAAAAACGAGATGGACATTTCTCTGGTCGACATTAATAATGACGACGTTTCTTAAAATACAACGTGAAAATTCACAGATTCGGACTTTGCGTTGCGATATCTTCGCTCGTAGGGCATGTAGAAAAAAAAATGAAAGCACTTTTATCATACAATTTAAATATTTCCTGTCGATTGAGCGTATGTAGAACTTGATTTGTTTAGCCGTTACTGAGATCTGATCATCTCAATCCCCCGAAATTGTCATATTCGCGTAAAGGAGGCACGGCAGTGTCGCTGCGCCTGGCTTAGCGCCGAGACACTACCGTGTCTCCAGATAAGAAATTTCATTTTACAGCTTATTAGATCATATCATATCAAATAGGATTTGAATTGTATTAGTTTTAACATGGAATTCTGAAAAACAATTTATACATTTCAAAATGTTTTAATGGGAACATACCTCTATTGGAATTTATTAGGAATTTCCTGTTAAATGTTCTATATGTATGTTTCGAATGGGAATATTAATGGGAAGATGCATCTATTGGTACTTATCGAAAATTCATGTAAGGTTATCCGATAGATTTCTATCAGAATCAATAGGCACTGGTTTCTATTGGGATTTATTGGAAATTCTCAATAAATTAAAAACATCGCTGTACTCTCATTCGCCTTTGAAGAATTATTTTGTCTATTGTCTCAATAAATTGTTCTATTGATTTCAATATAACCTAATCGGAATCATCGCCAATCGAGTCTGACGAGAAATACTAACTTAAATTCTATAAATTTCTAATGGTTTTAATGGGAACATACCTCTATTGGAATTAATTGGGAATTTTCTGTTAAATGTTCTATATGTTTCGAATGGTTTTAATAACACCTTTTACACCGAGCACTTGATACGTGTATTAACTAGTAATTTTCTATTAAATAATCTTAATTTCAGCAATGCATTTCAAGAATAATGTATTAAATTAGTAAAATGTGCATCAAAATAATTAATTAAATACACATATCATGTATATGTTTACACATAATGCTGAAATTAAGATAATTCAATAGAAAGTTACTGGTTAGTACTCGTATCAATTGCACGATGTAAACTAGGCCAATGGGAAGTTGTATCTATTGGTACTAACCGAAAATTCACGTTAGGTTATTCAATGGATTTCTATCAGAATGAATAGGCACAGGTATTTAATGGGATTTATTGGAAATTCTCTTGGCTTTTAATGGATTTTAATGTTATTGTAATAAGTTTTTAAGTCATATTCAATTCGATTTTTAAACCGGAACTTCTATTTATAAATTATCACAATATATTATATATCAAAATCATTATAAGTTTTAATACATCCGAATTGGTTTCAGTCGCGTTTTTAATCGGAAATAAACAATAAAAATTCTATAAGTTTCTACTGGTTTTATTAGCGTTTTTTAATGATGTTGAATCGGATTTTAAAATGTTCAATTGGAAATTCACACTATGAAATCAATATATTTCTAATCGTTTCTATCGGAATGAATAAGATTTGATTTAAACCTTCCTATTATATTCTTTAAGTTTTAATATGTCTGTATCGGTTCTGTTGTATCTTTGTAAGAAAAGAACAGGCACAAAAGTCGTCTTTATTCTCCGACAGTCCTTAATCTACAGAGCCGTTTAGTACAATGCGGCCACACGGAGTTCGGGGCAGAGACGTCTGCTTACACTTACTATCTTACCTACTCGCAAGTCGCCAGTGCCTTCTTTTAGGCGGTCCTAGCATCTAGTGCCCGAAATGACGCGCATCCTTAAACGCTCCTACTAACTAGAGGCCTAGAAAACAGCGATGCGACATTGCGTCGGTTGGATTAGGTAACCACCGCCATTTTAATTGAATATAAGTGCTCTTGACCAATAAGCTGGTGACAGTTGATGCAAAAGGTAGAAAGATTAGATTAGGTTAGGTTAAGCCCGATATTAAATATTCATACAAATAAGAATACTTACACCATAATAATAGTTTTTTATTGCATTTCGACACTGTATTGTCTAAATTTTTCTCTATACATATATAGTACATACGTTATAAAACTATGAGTGCGGTCGAGTTGCCACTACGAATGCTTTGAAGCGTTTCTTGATTGGTCAATTTGTAAAATTCTTTTTTTTGATTGGTCAATCAAACGCTTCAAAGCATTTGTAGCGAGACTTTGACCGCACCCTATATCTATTAGATGCAATAGTGAATTAAAATGGCTCTCTGATCATGTGATTTAGACAGCCAATCAAGCCATACCCTTCAATGACGCATCTCTGTTTTCTAGATCTCTACTACTAACTATCTAACACTTCCCCCCCCCCCCCAAGGAATTTTATTTTCTAACGAAACTTCGTATGGAAGTCGGCGAATCTGGGGGGTATTCTTTTTTCTCGCGCTGGTAACTCTCTTCGGGTTGGCGGTTCCAGCGCTCTTCGAGTTTCCGTTGCTATCGCTTCGGGTGTCGATTCTTCCGTTTGTGGAATATCATCTTCCCCGTTTCCTACACCATTTTGTTCTCGTTCGGTTGGATCATTATCCGGTTCATCTGATGTGGTGTTGCTATAGAACTATCCTCGTTTGGATCAAAGAGGATTAAATAGAGTGGAAGAGCCCATAAGAACTCAATAGTAAATTTCGTATCGAGTTTCAGCGCTCCCGGTGGTTCAGTACGGAACTAACCTCGGTGATGGCTCTAAAAAAAAACCGCGTTACGGTCACCCATCCGAAGACATACCACGGCCTTGCTGCTTAACTTTGACAATCGTACGGGAACTGTTGTACTTCGATGACCCACGAATCTGTATATGAAACGTATGTATAATTGTTATACATGTATATATGTTTCATACACACCGTACTGAAATACTAGGTGGCGCCAGCGTTGAAGTATACGCTACTTGTATAAAAATTAATTGTAAATTTATTATAAACTGTAGTTTCATACACACACATATATAAATATATATACACATATTTACAACAGTTCGTGCATTATTCTTCCTTTTTTAGTTTCTACCGCTTTGTTAGGTCTTTTTTCTGAATGTTTCAATTCATATCGAATAAATCTCGCTTCCCAATGACAGCAAATTATTATAAAATTTTTTAAAAATACAGTTGTTGCTTCATCGCTACATAATGTAATTTGGGGACAACAGTTTCGATTAAGTTCTATGAGATTCTTACAAACATTTTTACAGTGAAGCATATTACTAATGATCGAGATGAAATGTTGTTCCCATGTTTGTATCTTTTCAAAAATTTCGTGTTTAACATGAGTTAATCCTTCGGAATTTTCGTATTGTTTGCAAATAGTGAACGTTTTATACTCCTGAAAGTCGGAATCTTTGTCAATTTGTAATATACTTTTACATAGCGTACAATCGTGTTTAGAAAAAAATTTTTTACATCAATACCCCGATATATAATAAACGGAATTTGACGGATTGAATTCTTCGCATTCATTCTCAACATAGTCAACTTGAAAATTTGTAGTTGACTGTATCAAATCTGTTTCTGTATTTGTTTTGAAATTACTCTCTTTACTAACGATATTTTTGAACGATGAAAGTTTCAGAAAAATGTTATTTTTATCAATCTCGCAGTTCGTGAATTTTGAGATTTTGATAGCTGTGTTATTAACAAATGTCGCATGCCATGTTCGAATTGACGCGGAGACGGATTCCCATTGCAACCATGTTGTTGTCTGATAACCGCAAATAAATTTTCTAATGGATCTTGATTCAATCTTCTAATACATAATTCATGAACGCCGTAATTTTGTTCTAAAGGACCCCGCACAAAACTTATGGAAAATGGTTTTCGGTCAAATTGGCTGAAATTTTACTATGTTATAGTTTTCGCCATGCTGATAAAAAGTTATCATTGCACCAAGTCCCAAAAATCAATATTTCCCAAGATATAAAGGGTCAAAGTAGTGAAATATGGTCATTCGCAGTAGTAAGACGTATGTTATAAGTATAAGTGATACATTGATATTTATTCACGAAATAAATAAAAATCGACTTTACATGTATATATGTACAGGGTGTCCCAGACTAACCGGAAAATATTACATAAACAAGTAGAGCTGACTGAACTGAGTCGAAAATTGCAAAACGCTAGAGGACTTTTCGACTCAGTTCAGTCCGCTCTATCTGTTCATGTAATATTTTCCGGTTAATCTGGGACACTACAGGGGGTGTCATTAACTGATTAAATCACCTATCTAGAGCAGGTAGAGTAGATCGAATTAAGTCGAAAAGTCTTATACCATTTTGCAGTTTACGCAATATTTAACGAGATATTAGACCTTAAATATAACCGAATAAACGCGTTCGTCTAGCCTACTACTACCGAATATCCGTCATCATTAGTTTGGCGCGCGGGGAGTGGAAAACGCCTCGCCCCGCGCATACCGCCGCAAGCCTCTAAACTCGGACGACACGCGAAATGATTTTTATTTATTTCGTGAATAAATATCAATGTATCACTTATACTTACAACATACGTCTTACTACTGCAGATGACCATATTTCACTACTTTGACCATTTATATCTTGGGAAATATTAACTTTTGGAACTTGGTGCAATGATAACTTTTTATCAGCATGGCGAAAACTATAACAAAGTAAAATTTCAGCCAATTTGACCGAAAACCATTTTCCATAAAATAAATTAATAGAAGGCTCAACAAGTATAAAACAAATAAGTTGAAAATAAGAGAAAAGAGCCAAATAGTTTTCTTAAAAATTATAAATATAATGAAATCAAATCATAATACATTAAAATAGAATTCGCAAAATTCGCAAACATAGTAAAATTAGTAGGTAAAATTCACAAACGTTTCGACACCGATCGGGTCATTTTCAATGTTAAATTTAAAATTAAGTGTGTATAAAAGAATTAAACGAATCAACAATAACTTACATGTGTATAATTATAATAAAATTAACGAGTCAAAAATATAAAATTAAATGTGTAAAATGAATAATTAAATAACGAGTCGTAAATATAAAATTAAATATGTATAATTAAATATGGATCTTCCTTTGTGTTTTGTCTCACAAGAGCTATACAAATCTATTGACAAAAAAGTATACAAATTTAAAAACCTTAATTATAAAGAAGTAAATTGTATATATTACCTTGACAGAAATGTAATAAAAAATGTATAATCCAGTATAAAACTCCAGTAGATCCATTATTAAAATTAAATAAATAAATAAAATAGTCTAAATTACAGTTATAAAAATCGACTGTACTGCTTGAAATAAAAATAAGAAATGAGTAGGCAGAGACCTCAGGAAAGGACAGAGGAAGGGAAAATTAAGAAGTGGAAAGAGAATGTATCATGTTAGTATAACAATCTGGCAATGACTCGGTATCATTTTGTTTATTTATACCATGTGTTTGTTTCTTAATATGAACCATTTCGGATATCAATCTTTTATTATAAGATGGTTCCATATCTAAAATTTTTACATTGCTCCAATTAAAATCATGATTTGTTTCTATTCTATGATTAGATATTACAGATGGAGATTTAGAAGTTTTATTAATATCCGAAGAATGTTCATGTATTCTTGTTTTTAATTGTCTCTTAGTTTGGCCAACATAACTTACATCACAGTTGTCACAGGAGATTTTATATACCACATTTTGATTGTGTGTGTATTCTAATTTATCCTTGCCTCTTTTTATGAAGTTTCTTAGTGTATTAGGTATGGTATAAGCAAGTTTGCAAGTAAAAATGTTAGCAATAGGCTTAAATTTATTAGAGACAGAATCAACAAACGGAATAGCAAAAAATTTTTTTAAAGAATTATTATTATTATTATTAGAACTAATTTTATTAATATGGAATTTTAATCTATTTTTTATAGTTGTGAAAATAAAATCAAGTGGATATCCATTAAGTAAAAAAATATTAATAGCATCAATCAAATTTCTATTATGAAACTTTGGATGACACAATAGAATTATTTTGTCAATGATACCATAAATTACTCCTCTTTTATGGCATAAAGGATGATGTGAATGAAAATTGAGGAATCTGCCTGAAAAAGTAGCCTTACGATAAGCGTCAAATATTAAACTATCTTCATTAACTATAATCAAAGTATCTAAAAAACTAATCTTTCCTTCATTGCCAATTTCCATAGTAAATTTTAACCTTGTATGTAATGAATTAAAAACATTCAAAATGTCGTCAACTTTATCAGAAGGAGCTGCTAAGATAATATCATCAACATAACGATAATAAAAATTGAGATGAATAGGTAATAGACTAATAGCAGTTCATTATAATTTCATTATAATTTCTCTTTCTTGGTGATGGTATCCGAATGGTGCTTTTCTAGTATGTTTACATTGATGTTCTCTAAAATATTTTAACATAATATATTTTATTATTGAAAGATAATATATGCAATGGAAGTGAATATGTATTAATTCCAATGTCAAAATCTATTACATATATATAATCAAATACGCTAATAAAAATAAGTGATATTCTTCGCTATCTTATTTTTCATCTATTTTAATTTATCATTATTACTTTAACATCATATCGTTAAATTTTAATATATGTCTTCCAACGTATTATTAAAATCCATAAGATGCTATAAGTAATCATAGAAAGTGACAATGCCTACTAGAGTCATTGTAACAGGATGTTAATGTTAATTATAATAGTGTGAAATTATGTACCGCGTATGTAGTCCTCTTCGCGACGCTGATGGATTTTCAGCATTGACGCATACGTATTAACTACCGCGGTAATATCACTTTAGTTAAATTGACATCACAATTTAACAATTTTTGATGCTATAGCATCTTAATTAGATCTTAATAATATGTTGAAAGACATATATTAATATTTAATAATGAAATAATGATAATCTTTAAATCTGTGAAAATCTGTGAAAATAATAAGACTGCGAAGAATATCACAAGTTGGCGTTTTGTCCCGGTTTCCATTACTGGACTCATCAGTAAGGCATTGTAATGGAAACTTACCTTAGACGCCTTGGGGAGATATTAGAAAGAAGTTCTATATAAACAATCACTCATATAATTCAGCACTTGCGAGAATTGGAATGAGTAACTATAGACCTCTGTTGGCTAGTCGACGTAGTGATATTCTTCACATTGTTGTTAATATTTAAATATGTAATAGCGCATTTTTCAGGCTGCGCGATATAAATATATATATTGAATTTAAAACTAGTTTGAAAGCAATCAAGAATTCATTTAGTGGAATATCAGTTTTTTTGGATATGGAATCCCATCTCTTTACAACACTATCAGATGCCAAATCTATAGGTATGCCAAATCTGAGGTCTCTGTCTACTCATTTCTTATTTTTATTTCAAGCAGTACAGTCGATTTTTATAACTGTAATTTAGACTATTTTATTTATTTATTTAATTTTAATAATGGATCTACTGGAGTTTTATACTGGATTATACATTTTTTATTACATTTCTGTTAAGGTAATATATACAATTTACTTCTTTATAATTAAGTTTTTTAAATTTGTATACTTTTTTGTCAATAGATTTGTATAGCTCTTGTGAGACAAAACACAAAGGAAGATCCATATTTAATTATACATATTTAATTTTATATTTTTGACTCGTTAATTTTATTATAATTATACACATGTAAGTTATTGTTGATTCGTTTAATTCTTTTATACACACTTAATTTTAAATTTAACATTGAAAATGACCCGATCGGTGTCGAAACGTTTGTGAATTTTACCTACTAATTTTACTATGTTTGCGAATTTTGCGAATTCTATTTTGATGTATTATGATTTGATTTCATTATATTTATAATTTTTAAGAAAACTATTTGGCTCTTTTCTCTTATTTTCAACTTATTCATTTTCCATAAGTTTTGTGCGGGGTCCTTTTCAAACAATTCTAATATTACTCTTGCTGTCATACGGAATCCTTTTAAACATGGTGGTTGCCTTTTGGATGCGAATGTCGCTTTCTCTAACTTATGCAAAGTTTTTAAAATAAATTCTTTATGTAGAGAAGTTCGTGAAATCGCGTAATTTAATTTATTAGAGAAAGTTTCCTTTTTAAGCTAAGAGTTCAGTATATCAAATAACATATCCATGTCTAAAATAAATTGCGACGTCCGATCATTTTCAGGAAACTTTTTGGGATAAATTGTCATGTATACAAGCATGGCTGTGTGCATGGATTGTGAAAAGATTTGTGCAGCCAACCGAACATTCATTTTTGAAAAATGTATTAATTTTATGTGATTTTCTTTTATTTTCGGAATCAAATTGAGCGGATACTGTTTTGATAATTCGAATATTTTTTTAATTGTTGCCCAGCGCACATAACCGTCTTGAAACTTAAAGATTTTAGTCATTATATTATTTCGGAACGATTTGATCAAGTGTGGTGGATCAAAGATCAAAAAGATTTTATGCCTGAATCTTTCAAAATATGTTTTGTTTTCGGAAATATTACATTTCTTAATCAATCCTTGATTTCGTGGCCCTTGATCGCAAATAATGCTTTTGACGATTAAATTTGCATCGAAGAGTTTATTAATTGTAGAATCAATAATTTCATGCGTTCTATCAGAATTTCCTACGCTGCTTAGGAACCAATATCCAACTACTTGTTTCATAGTCGTATTGATGCAAGTGACCATTGCAACTAATGCTGATGTTGCTACTTGCGGTTGCCTATTGGTTCCATCATCTGCAAATTCACTAAATTGATCTTTATTTGGATCATAATGGATTTCGGAAGAGAGGCTAATTTCGTCAAATAAGACGGATATTACTTTGTCTTTCAAAGGCCTATTCTTAAAGACGTTACTGAATTCGTTAAAAACCATTTTATTCCACCCGGGATATATTGGAAACATATTTTGGTACTCTCGAAGACATCTTTCCGAGGGTAAAATTAACATCTTTTGTAATAACCGGTAGGTTTTTGGCGATTGAAAATATGTATATAGATAAAGCTATATTTTTCAATTCATCAGAGTACCGTCTATTATATTTAAAACATTTACTGAGCAATAATTGAGACGAAAACAGTATTTTAGCTGGTTTTGTTAGAAGAGAAGAAGCATCGTTTATTAATTTCCTGATATTACTTTTTCTACGCGATTCTGACATTGCATTAAATGTTTGTTTTAAACGGTTCACCTTACTTCGCAGAGCTAAGATAGTTCTCTTTTGGGTACGAAGGCGAAGAGACTTAAGAGTGAGTATGATTTCTGGAGAGGTTCTTGAATAGGTACTCTTTCCTCTTTGGTTTGCAATTGAAGATAAGTGTGGCGATAAGGGATTATCTAAAAAATATTTATTTACTTGTATATAGATTCAATCACTGTTATATCATACAGTTTTATTGATTTATATCTGTACAATTACATTTAGACCACTTAGGGCCAATTTCACCAACGTCGGCTAACCGACGGTTAATTCCAATGGAATTATCCAATCGCATTTGTCTTTGACCAGAATGAACCAATCACGGTTGACACTTTAACCGTCGGTTGCTTAACCGACGTTGGTGAAATTGGCCCTTAGGGTGTTTTCCAACAAGCGACACAGATGACACGGTGTAACACAGTGTAGTATGTCCTTGTTCGCCAATATTAAACAAAGATGAGATGATCACTATGTTGCACCGTGTCGCTTGTTGGAAGGTACACTTTATGAATACAGACTTTTGCTTATCATTTACCACTACTTCACATGTTGATGGTACATCAATATCAATTTGAATGCGAGCCTATTTTGGCCCCTTTGAGTTGTCACGATCTGTTAGTAATGTTATGTACATAATGAGAATACTTATATTTATTTAATGATGTAGAATCTAATTACTATTGCACATCATAAAGACATGAACAATAAACTACAAGTCCAAAGAGGTTAAATACATTTTATATTTGAAGCTCACCATGCAATGATTCAGGTTTCTCAATTAAATCGGTGATAGCTTTATCTGTATCAACTGACGAAGTTGCATCGACTGCATCGATTGAAGTACAGAGGTAATCCTGATTGAAAAAACTTTTATTGGTCGTCTTCGACTTATTGATATTATCTGTACAATAAAATAAAGTGTACCGTACATGTATCAAAATAATAAAATTTGATAAGTTCCAATATCTTAATTGAATTCTTACTGACAAAATTAAAAAAATATTAAATTTTATCCTTGACATGATCCGTTGAGGATTTTAATGTTGGAATACTGCCCATTTTTAAAAGTGGCCTAGGATATTTTTTTCGGAAACACGCGTTTTCAAAATGCAAATTGCATATCCGAAAGTTGCCGGAATTGTCTAACCTAGCACTTGATGGTACAAATTCTAGCCATTTCAAGCACCTGCAATTATGATTGATTTTCAAATATTTTAATAATTAAACGAAAAAACTTCAAATAACAATTAATGTAATATTTTATAGATTACGTTTCTTCAAATTACTTACGTTTCACGGTGTTTTGGTAAAGAAAAGAACGATACATCCTTGTTGTTATGCGAGCAAGGCCACCTTAACCAATGGGCTAATACGGGCTATAGCCCTAGGGCGCAGCGCCCAATGGGGCGCCGCTCGCCGCCCCAGTGATGCCAGTGGGCCTATTTTGTAACTTTTTAACGACAATTTTACTAGCTAGAGATGTCGTTGCGCAGATATTTTACATGGTATAAAACCTGCGCATCGACAGTATAACGATACCGAATTGTCGTTACAAGTTACAGAATAGGCTCACAGGGCCGGGATTCTCTAAATGTTTTATCGATAATTGTCGCTATCGTTAACTAGCGACAGCCAATGGCAGGACAATCCTAAAAGAAAGCGCGGCTTTCATTGGCTGTCGCTAGTTAATGATAGCGACAATCATCGATAAAACGTTTAGAGAATCCCGGCCCAGATGAAGGCCATCACACGTACAAAAATTTTAGTAGTAATCGTAAGGTCGTAAGCAAATCGGCCAATCACAGTTAATCACATTAAAATGTGAGATCGTAATCTTGATTGTAATTGGTCGATTTGATAAAGACCTTACGATTACTACTAAAATTTTCGTACGTGTGATGGCCTTGAGAGACGAGAGTCACTGGTCACGTGAGAATTAAGACTCACGTGACCGCACAATTGACAAAGTATGTCCGTGATAGCTACGAGCCTTTTTTGTATTGAATAGAATAAAAAATTATCTTTGTTCTTCATTAGGACAATGCAAACTAAATAATTTAAGCATTTTAGTGATAGAATCAAACATATTTGAATCTATAGATTTAAATATTATAATTAATAAGTTTGCTGAAATAAAATGTAGGAAAAAGTTTGTCCACTAAGTTAAGATTATATATAAATTAAGATTATCTTCGAAATTATTGCATACATTTGTATTAAATTTCATTTAAAAAATTAAATAAAACAATTTAATAAATGATATTATAAAACAAAGTATTATAAAGAATATTTTTATAAGTACCAACTCGATAAAAAATAATAATATCAGTATTTGGATATAAAAATTAAAATGAGATTTTTTTTAATTATGAAAAAAATGCCTATCAGCCCAAGGCGCTTAAATGTATTAAGACGGCCTTGTATGCGAGTCATTCCGACAATTCTCCACTCTGCAATATACCATTTTTATTTTTTTGCTTTGGTTTCAAGTTTAATATTATATAATACATCACTTTCGAAAACACACAATTTAGTCTTTCCGTAACGATTCCGGTATTCCCCGATCTGACGTCTCCGGTCTCGCTAGAAATCTGTGTGCGTACACACATCGTACGCACACTACAGTACTACACACACACAAACAGTACCGTATTGAAATACTACGTCGCACCAGCGTTGAAGAATACGCTACGCTTCCACTCTATCTAATCCTCTTTGGTTTGGATCTCCATCTGAGTGCCATTCTTGGTTCGAGGGATTTAGTGATTCCTTCTCACCTGTTTTGCACATCTGATCTATGTGCCTCTCCCACGTTCTGCCGTCATCTAAAGCAATCATGTAATGTAGTTTTCCAATGCGCCTCATAATTTTTCCGAAACGCCATTTCACTCCGGTATTATAGTCTCGACATTGCACTCTTTCTCCCCTCACGAAGGTTCTGCACTTTTTAAATGCATTTACATTGTATTTCTTTAACAATTTTTCTTCTGGAAGACATCGAGTTAAATTTGTACGCATCTTACTTCTAAAAATTAAATTACAAGGCGCAATACCAGTGACGCAATGAGGAGTTATTCTATATTGTACTAAAAAAGTTTATACTGCGTTTTCTAACGTTAATTCCTTATTTCTAGAGTCGACAAATATTTTTCGCAAGGAGTTTTTCAGCGTTTGAACAAATCGTTCCGCTAAACCATTCGAGGCTGGATGATACGGAGCAGTGAACTTGGGTGTAATTCCATTTTCTTTTAAAAACTGTAAAAATTCCGCAGACCGAAAATTACGACCATTATCCGTGACTATGGTCTTTGGCAATCCAAAATCGGTGAAAATCTCCTTGCATTTGTCGATCGTTGTTTTTGCTGTAATGTTTTTAACTACACGTACGAACGGCCATTTCGAGTAAGCATCCACCATTACCAAGAAAAATGCGCCCTTAAATGGCCCTGCATAATCTACATGGATGCGCTCAAAAGGGCTTTCCACGGGTTCCCATTCGTGCGTTTCCGCCTTCGGTGGATTATTTCGTGTTTCGCTACAACCTGTGCAATTTCTAACTAATCATTCTATTGCCATATCAACGCCGGGCCACCAAAAAGAATTTCTTGCCGGGGCCTTCGAACGACGCCGAAATGGCCTTTATGTAATTTTGCTAGAAATTGTTCTCGAAATTTGCCAGGAATTACGACTTTTCCAATGCAAAAAAGTATTCTACGTTGTATACTAAAAGCTGCTTGGTTGATATTGAAATGTAATTTCACAGGTTTTTTTTTTCTATTGTGTAGTGCTTTCAGAACAGTCATTAGCTGCTCATCCTACGTTGTAGCGCGGGCTAATTCTTCAACCGCAAATGTTTCTGTACTATTTCTAATTCGTACACGTCCACCACATCTTGAACTGCCGTATCTGAAATTAGCATTGGCAGTCGTGATAGACAATCCGCGTTCCCGTGTAACTTAGTATTCTTGTATTTTATGTCGAATGAAAACCCTTGTAAGAAAATGGCGTAATGCTGCATTCGTATCGCTGTGTAAGCGGGTAATGCTCCTGTTGAAGCAAAGATTTGTGTTAGAGGTCTGTGATCTGTATACAGTGTAAATTTATTACCATAAAGATACTGATGGAACTTTTCTACCCCGAAAAGTATGGCGTACGCTTCTCTATCTATTTGTGTATAACGTTTCTGTGTATCTGATAATGATTGCGAAGCGTATTGTAATACGCGTTGTGTACCGTCGGGATAGCGATGCGACAAAACCGCGCCTACCCCGTACGAGCTAGCATCTGTAGCCAGGATTAATGGCAATTACGGGTCAAAATGTGCCAATACTGTTTCGCTTTTGAAATTGTCTTTTGCTAATTGGAAAGCCTGTTCACACTCTTGTGTCCATTTGAAACAAGCTTTCTTCTGTAACAGCCTATGCAGAGGCGCTAATATTGAACTTAGATTCTTTATAAAATGGTCATAGTAATTGACCATTCCCAAAAAAGCTCGTAGTTTAGTAATATTTTTCGGTCTTAGCATTTTATCAATCGCCTATATCTTACCTGTAGTTTTGTGTAATCCATTCTTATCTATTTTGTAACCACAGTAATTAATACTATCCCGGAAGAACTCGCATTTACTTTCATTAATCCTGACATTCGCTTGAGATAGAAGTCGCAGCACCTGTTCTAAGCGTTGCATATGTACTTCATCGGTTGGGCCCGTGATTTTAATATCATCTAAGAAAACGGAAACCCCGAGTATCTTCCCCAGGATGGCCTCGATTTCTCGCTGCCATATGGCTGGCGCCGAAGCCACGCCATACATCAATCATGTACTGCGAAATAATCCTTTAGATGTGTTTAGCGTGAGCAACTCACGGTCCTTGTCGCAGACCTCCAACTGTAAATAAGCTTGCTTCAGATAAATTTTTGAAAATTTTCCCCTCCCGCCATTGATAAAAATAGCTCATCAATCATGGGAAGCGGATGCTCATCCACTAACAAATTCGGATTAATTGTAATACTAAAATCGCCGCAAAGACGGACTCTACTATCTCGCTTCAGCACGGGCACTATGGGTGTAGCCCACCGTGACGCTTTAACTTTTTCTAAAATACCCGCTTGAACAAGTGCTTGCAATTCTTCCTCAACTAAAGGTAACAATTTGAATGGCACCGTTTGTGCCTTTAAGAACACCGGGCGTACATTTTCCTTTAACGACAATTTAGCCTGTCGACCTTTTATCTTTGTGGAATTTGGATCCAAACGGTTTCTGTATTGCTGTAACAATTTCTCGACTCTATCTCCTACTTTATTAGTTAAAAAATGTACTTGATTAATTGATTCCGTTAACCTTATGGGTAACTGTCGAATCCATTCACGCCCAAGTAGCGGTTCGCGATCAACACTTGTCACATAGAGATTTAACTTAGCGACCTTTCCATGCAAAGAAACGGTTACCGGTATCACCCCCACAATTTAAACGGGGGTTTTGCAAAATGTAATTAACTGTAAAGATGTAGGCAAAAGTCGTCGGTTTGGAAAATATACTTGC
This sequence comes from Cyphomyrmex costatus, assembly GCF_001594065.2. Taxonomy (NCBI): domain Eukaryota; kingdom Metazoa; phylum Arthropoda; class Insecta; order Hymenoptera; family Formicidae; genus Cyphomyrmex; species Cyphomyrmex costatus. The sequence goes on from NW_017280186.1 coordinate 83,619, forward strand.
AGTGTCTTTGTACTCACTGTCGTAACCGCAGCTCCGTTGTCCACCTCAAAACGCAAGCGCTGTCGCTCCACCGTAAGCGTTTCATAGAATTTATCCCGGAATTCGGTATGTTCCATCAGTAGGACTTCTTCCACCTGATTTGTAGACGCCTTTTTAACTCCTATGCATACTTTTTGTAGGTGACCCGGCGTCCCGCAATTGTTACATTTAATGTTCCGATTCAATGTACATTTAGACGCAAAGTGTTTACCGCCGCACCTGTAACAAGATATATTATTTAAAGATTTCTCGTAAGTTTTATTCCTGGAGTCGTGGGTTTCGATTTCCTGTTTGGTTGCGCCTTCTTTTCCGACTTTTTATTCTTCTTGGTACCCATGTAGTTGACCACCGTTGTTGATCCTGCTTGAAGTTGCTGAGCATCCCTCTCCGACAATTCCAACGCTGTAGCCACCTGCACTGCCTTGTCGAACGTAAGGTCCCTCGTTTCCAGTAACCGAGATTGAGCCCGGCGGCTAATCAAAAAACAAACTGGTTCCTCAGAGCAGTTTTCAAGTAAGTTCCGAAGTTGCAATGTACGCTCAATTTTTGCAAAGCGAATCTTTTATGCTCTCGCTTTCCTGTTACTTGCGCTGATAAAATCGGAAATTTTCTGCAATTTCCGAGGGTTCCGGAGCGTAAAATTCCGCAAGGTTTCTTGTAAGTGTTTCAAATGTTGCAGTGTAAGGATCCGCTGGTGCGAGTTTGTTACATATAACATCAAAGGTGGTCGATCCAATGAAATGCAGAAGATACATTGTTTTATGATCCTCTGGAATTTTGAAAATTTTTGTAGCGACTACGAATCTTTGTAACCAACGTTTCCAGTCTGTCGCAGACGGACCGAATGTATCGATATTAAAACTCCCGTGTAATACTACCTCCGCCATGGTAATCGAAATTGGTTTTCACTTTTTCTTTAAAGAAAACACGTGCTCTGGATCGTCTCCCGTAATGACCTCCTAACGTTCACTTTTTTGAATAACGGCCGCTCACCACGTCATCGTAACCATCTACGGCGCGTTCTCCTGAACGCGCGTGTTCCCTCTCTCTCTAATTCTTGCAAATCGTCCGCACTCACAATGAGGTGCATCCCATCCTCATCGCTAATTCTTTGTTGTATCTTTGTAAGAAAAGAACAGGCACACGTTATGCTTAAAGAAATTCGTCTTTATTCTCTGACAGTTTTTAATCTACAGAGCCGTTCAGTACAATGCGGCCACACAGAGCCCGGGGCAGAGACCTCTGCTTACACTTACTATCTTACCTACTCGCAAGTCGCCAGTGCCTTCTTCTAGGCGGTCCTAGCATCTAGCGCCCGAAATGGCGCGCATTCTTAAACGCTCTTACTAACTATCTAACATGTTTCAATCGCATTTAATCAGAAATAAACAATAAAAATTCTAAGTGTTTCTACAGGTTTTATTAGCGTTTTTAATAATGTTGAAACGGATTTTAAAATATTCAATTGGAAATTTACACTATGAAATCAATATATTTCTAATGGTTTCGGGATGAATAAGATTTGATTTAAACATTCCTATTCCATCCTATATGTTTTAATACGTCTGTATTAATCGGTTTCAATCGCGTTTTAAAATCCGTTTCGACATCATTAAAAACGCTGATAAAACTAGTATAAACTAATAGAATTTTTGTTGTTTATTTCCGATTAAACGCGATTGAAACCGATACAGATGTATTAAAACTTATGGGAATGTTTAAATCAAATCTTATTCATCCTGATAGAAACCATTAGAAATATATTGATTTCATAGTGTGAATTTCCAATTGAACATTATAAAATCCTATTCAACATGGTTCAAAAACGCTAATAAAACCAGTAGAAACTGTTAGAATTTTTATTGTTTATTTCCGATTAAAAGCGATTGGAACTGATACAGACGTATTAAAACTTAATGGACGGAATGGGAATATTTAAGTCAAATCTTATTCAAAACTGTGGGAACTTATTCGAATATTCCGATTCAACAAAGTACAATCTATTTGGGACGAATTATGTTTTAATGGAAAATGCAGGTTCAAAAACGCTATTCAGTCTTGTTAGACCTAATAGGACTGAATTTCTAATGGTTTTAATCGGACATTTTCAGCAGGGCGTACACATTCTTCTAATTGAGCTATGTAAAAGCTTTACTCCGTACATTTCTGCGTACATTTATGTTGAGCAATTGGAAAACACCCCTTTTTACAAAACTTTTGTTATATATTTTAATTATAGCGTTATAATTTTCTTTTTATCAAAATATTTGATTTACAGTTAAAAGTATAGATTAAGTAAAAATATAGCTGTATTAAAATAAAGTGATTATGTGTATTTTTTAATTTTTTTTTAATTTCTAATTTATATTGTGATTTAGATAGTCTTATACAATTGTATATAATTTTCTAGTTTTCTACAAAGTATAAAAAAAATCATGAAGTATTTTAACTGTCAACTGCTGTAGCGATCCTGAAATGATCTTTGACAGCTGAGAAATATATACAGTACCATTATTTTAGGAATTATTTTGCATTTTTATCTTTTATGACTCTACGTGATACATCGAACATATGTATATCTCAGTTTGCTGCATATTTTACCTTTGCTGGTACAGGTTTTAGAATTACGAAATTATGTTAAAAAAACTAAAAAATAAAACTATATGCATACTGTTACACTTGCGTCTGTCGCGCACACGTTACGCTCGCACCGCGTCGCGTGAAGCCTCTCGCGCACAGCTCCGATCGCTCGAAAATAACTATATTCGTATTTGGAAGGAACACTTTAATAATCACAGAGATATACAGGAGATTAAACGAGAAAACTCAAAAGCCAAGACAGTTCAGTCCGAATTTCGTCAAAACATCAAATAACAACAACGCGCGTCTCCAGGGGAACGCGCTTGCTTCTCTCGACTATTCGGTGCCTACTTTTGGCTTCAAACGGCGCGGGCATTCGACACGGGCGTAACAATACTATAGTGTTATACTATAGTGTGTTATACATATATTGCTTTTATTAACATTTCCTTTCTTAAAAAAAGGCATGTAGTCGATAACTCGAATCTATCGAAGTTTATTGTTGTCGCTTTTCCGCGTTGCTGATTGGTTCCCTCGCGTCGCTTACTTCGTGAGCAGTTGTCATCGCTGAGATTTTGACGTTGACAAGCGTGAACGTATTGAGGTTACAGAGGTTAAAAGCGAAAAAAACTTTGCTGTTCAAGATCGTCTCGCAATCAGATAAGTTTATAACTTTTATTAATTTATTTCTTCTATATATAATTCTTTGTAGTTTTTGTAAATCGATTCTTTGTGTGGTATTTGATTTATTTTTAATTAGAAAGAAAAGGAAACATGTTACATTATTCTTCAAAAAAAGAGAACAGAAAGGTTTAAAGAAAGGGAAGGAAAGGAAAGGAAAGGAAAGGAAAGGAAAGGAAGGAAAGGAAAGGAAGACAAGAAGTATGATTTATACGTACACAGTAAAGTATCGATAGTTAAATTTTTCGTTATTAGAGCTTGATATTTTAATAACCTTATGACAACTTTACTCATGTTTATAGAATTTAAAGTAATCTTTTGAAACAATACAAAAATTATTTTCCATGTTCGTAATGTGAGACTTGAAGAGCACAAATTATAAAAATCGCTTGTACAGTACTCGTAATAAAAAAAAAAAAAAAAATTACGAAAACAAAACATACGTTTCGATTCCAATCGGGTCATTTTCAATGTTACAATTAATACAGAAAAATTTAATAAGAATCATTAAGTTCTGAGTTGAAATAATTGTAGACATCTTAATGTGTGTGATAAGTTTCATTTCGTAAATTATATTAAGGATAACAAATATTTTTCTGGATATTTTAGTAAATGTGTTAAACAGGAGTGGGATAAGGTCCGTATAAACACAGCAACGAAGGATCGTGTGATTAAAGAGATATATTTATCAAAAACACAAAGAGGCAATCTGCCAAACGCGACGTGTACAATATGCACGAGCAAGTAAGTTGATGGCGGCTCACGGTAGTGATGCCGGAAGGGTACAGCGATAGGAGCGCTATAACGGAAGTATGAAGCGCCATCGGTGATATTACGAGAGGACAGAGGTCGGTAAATTGAATATCCAACACTCTCCCTCAATTTTGAGTTTCGTCTGTCCTGGAGGTTGCGACCACATTCAGTCCGAGGGCAATGGTGCACTTCGTATGCTTGAGTCTTGGTAATGCTTTCGTCAGGACATCGGCAATCATGAGCTCCGTAGGAATATACTCTACCGTGATAGGATGATCTCTTAAGGCTTCTCGTATGAAGTGGTAACGAGTATCAATATGCTTGGTCCTCGAATGGTACATGGGATTTGTTGACAATTTCCCAGCACTTTGGTTGTCATTGTACAATTTCACATTGCACATACTGTCGAACCCTAGTTCTTTTAAGAAGCTTGTCAGATGGATAGCCTCTTTTGCAGCATCGCTTAGCCCCATGTATTCTGCTTCAGTGGACGACAATGCGACCGTCCGTTGCTTTCTTGATTCCCACGTTATTGCAGCGCCGGCTAAGAGAAAAACGGACCCAGTGTAACTTCGGCGATCGATAATACAATTCGCCCAATCTGCGTCCACGTATCCACATAGTTGATTCTCGTCCTTACGGTATATCAATTTATAGTTAATGGTCCCCTTTAAGTATCGGAGGACACGCTTCGCAGCAGTCCAATGAGACTTGTTGTAGTTATTGTTGAATTGACTCAAGGTGCTAATCGCGTGTGCGATATCAGGGCGTGTTCCGACGGCTATGTACATGAGTGCTCCTAAGAGTTGTCGATAGGGAAAATTCTCGTTGGAGCCTACAGTATCTTCAGCTTTCATTGAGAGCTTGGTACCAACCGCGAGAGGAGTGTCGATCCCCTTGCAATCTTCCATTCCATATCTTTGTAGTATCTCTCGAATGTATCCAGATTGTGAGAGACTTAAACTCTCCCTTCCTCTTTGTATCTCAAGCCCTAAGCAATATTTGGCCGGACCGAGATCTTTGATGCTAAATCTGCAAGATAGTTCCGATCCAATCTGCTTGATCCTTTCGGGGTTGTTCGATGCGACTATTATGTCATCCACATAAGTTAGGACTATGGTCGTGTAATTAGTTTTCGAGTCAAGGTAAACGCAGGGATCTCCGCTGGTTGCTATTAAATTCATCTCCTTGAACACTGCCGATAGTTTCGCGTACCACTGACGCCCCGCTTGCCGGAGGCCATATAGAGCTCTCCTCAATTTGCACACCTTGTTCCCTGTGGATAAGTCCCTTAACATCGTCTTGGCCTTGGAAACGAGCTCATTGTCGCTCTCCTTCAGAGTTATTCTTTCGAGCATTTCGGTCAATAGCTCTGGCTTATCCATGAATATGTCAGTATCTATGTTACCATTTAAGTAGGCCGTTGTCACATCAAATTGATGAATTTGCAAGTCACACTTTACGGCGATGGCCATCAATAATCTGAAAGAATCCAGTCTGGCCGTTGGAGCGAAGGTCTCGAAAAAATCTATCCCCGGACGCTGTGCAAAGCCTTTTGCAACTACTCGAGCCTTATGTCGATCCAGGCTACCATCCGGTTTATATTTGTGGCGTAGAACGGTTCTACACCCTATTATCTTCTGTTGAGGAGGTTTTTCTTCTAGCGTCCATGTGTCGTTCGCGACCAAACTTTTGATTTCCTCGTAAATGGCAACTTTCCATTCTTCTTGTTCAGGTCCGGAAATCTCTTGATGGAGTGGTACCTCCAACGCGTTCATTGCTATGACAGCGTCGTGCCATTCAAGATCGTCTTCATCGTTTTCATTTCTGTGATGATCGTCGTTAACAAGATTATTTACGACTGCATTGGCGTCTTGAGTTCGATTGTTTAGAACCAAGTGATATTGTTTCGCCGGTCGTCCTGGTTTCCCAGTTCTTACTTTACGCGGTCTTCCGGGACCACGTCGTGGTTCGGCGTTGTCGGGCTCACTTTGTATATTGCTCTCGTCGACCGACTCATTGTCTCCGATATCTTCGGAGTTATCTTCTTCACCATCATCATGTGTGATTTCGCGAAGATCCTGGTTTGGAACAAATTGGATCATTTCAGTTGTCTCGACGTTGTCTAACATTTCGTAACGCCCGTTTCTTGTTTCCTTGGTGATAATGTCTTTATATTGACTTGGTGATTCCAAATCGTCTAAAAATCTTACGTCTCGTGTGATTCTTATTCGACTCTCACTTGGTATCCACACTCGGTAAGCTTTGGCGTTTTCAGCGTATCCGACGAATGTGCCTTCGATCCCTCGCGGGTCGAACTTTCCTTTATTTGGTGTCTTGTCGAGAACAAACACCCTCGATCCAAACGTTCTGAAATGTGCGACATTTGGTTTCCTACCGGTCCAGTTCTCATGTGGAGTGCCTTTCTCCAGACTTTTAGTTATACATCTGTTCCTGACATAGTTGGCGGCAGAGACTGCTTCAGCCCAAAAGGTGGGCGGTAGACCAGATTGTATCAGCATACATCTCGCCGATTCCACTAGTGTGCGGTTTTTGCGTTCCGCGACACCGTTTTGTTGAGGCGTGTACACAGTCGTTAGGCGCCTGCGTATTCCCGAATCCTTAAGAAACTTGTTCATTGCCTCGTTACAGAACTCAGTTCCGTTGTCGGATTGCACGGCCTTTAGACTTTTTCCGGTTTGTTTTTCAGCAAAATTCTTGTATTCGATGAGTTTTGATATTACCTCACTTTTGCTTCGAAGGAAGAACACCTCAGACCAGCGACTGCAGTCATCTGTCACCGTTAAAAAGTAGCGAGCACCACCTTTTGATTCCGTCCGCATGGGCCCGCAGAGATCGGTATGAACTATTTCAAGAATTTCGGATGAACGATCAGCTCTTGTGGGGAATGGAGAGCTTGTTAGTTTTCCGGCAAGACAAATCTTACACATGCGCGAATCCATGCGACCCTTGAACTCCATGCCTATCACGTTCCGATTACTCAGCATTAGTTCCATGTCTTTAGTATTTAAGTGACCTAGTCTGTCGTGCCAGGTCTTGGCTTCCGATGCGTCTGCTCTAGTTGCCGCGTTCGCCTGCTCCGATCCTTCACGTAGGTAGAACAGATCTCCCTGTCTATCAGCAATCATTTTTACGTTTCCTTGAAGATCTTGTATGATAGCTTGTTTTTCATTGAAAATAACCTTGTTCTTTTTGTCCACTATTTTTGCGACCGAGATTAAGTTTGTTCGCAGATCAGGAACGTAGAGAGTGTTCTGAAGTGTTATCGGTTTATCATTCTTTCCGTCCGATGCAATTATTCGTACGTCCCCTCGTGCTTTTACCGAGGCGGTTGCGCTGCTTGCTAGCTTTAAACCGCTTTCCGTCGTCTCGATATCCGTGAACATCAGATTATTTTTGCACAGGTGCGAGGTACAGCCACTATCGATACACCAATTATTGTTATTCGCATTTGAGTTGATCATAAGCGATGAATTATGACAGTGTTCCTCCGTGAGGAAGGCTTCCTCAGTGACATTTGCTTTCTGCTCTGTAGACTTTTTCTTTGCATAACAGTCTGCTGCTTTATGTCCTACCTTGTCGCAGTAGTTGCACTTGTACTTAATTTTATTCGAGTTCTTTTTGCTTCCACCTTTGTTCTCCGATTTTCCGAATTGTTTCTGCGCGTGTTTTCCACTAGTTCCGGTGCTCTTTACGAACATGGCTCCAGACTCGCTTTCCTCAGCCTTACGTTTTCTTGCATCGAATTCCTCAATAATTTTTATTTTTAGAAACTCAGCGTCCGGCAGTTTATCTCTGGATTCGATCGCACATCGAAAGTTTTCGAATGAGCTAGGCAGGCTGTACAGCAACATGATAGTGAGAAGTTCGTCGTTTATCGTAACTTCCATTGCTTGCAGCTTGTCTACTGCATCGAAGAACGTAGCTAGGTGTTCCCTTATCTCTTCGCCCTCCTTCATTTTATGTTGTGTGAGCAGCTTGAGTAGGGAGGCCTTTCGTGCAGGTCCTTTTGATGCATAAACAGATGACAGTTTGTCCCACACTTCCTTCGACGTCTCGCAGCCGCGTATTTGCTTCAATTCGCTTGGGCTTATCGCTAATATCAGGTCTGATTTCGCCTTTCGATCTTCGGCAAGCCATGCGTCGTATCGTCTTTGAGACTCGATGCGAGCTGGTTCGTCGCCAGTGACGACGGGTTTCGGCTTTTCGCCAGAGATATATACCCACATGTCGCTTTTCACCAACAGAGCTTCCGCTTGAATCTTCCAAGTATCATAGTTCGTACGAGAGAGAGTCTCTAGTCGATTCGAATTGACGATGCCGCTCGCCATGTTCAGTAACTGATCGCTCACGTCGTTCGAAAATACGATCTATAATCGTTTGCACGCGCTCGCGTTAGATTGTATAGTATGTGACGCGACAGGAATTTCAGTGTCCGTAATGGCGGTGCGTCGCGGTCTCGAGATCGTCTCTCACTCTCGATTCGCGCTCAATTCCGTTGGATTGATATGTTATGCACTCGGCGTCTCCACACAGTTCCGTATGTTCGACACTTTTCATGCACGGCGTTTCCAGAATTTCGTTCGCTCAACGCGTTTTACACTCGGCGTCTCCACACAGTTCCGTATGTACGACACTTTTCATGCACGGCGTTTCCAGAATTTCGTTCGCTCAACGCGTTTTACACTCGGCGTCTCCACACAGTTCCGTATGTACGACACTTTTCATGCACGGCGTTTCCAGAATTTCGTTCGCTCAACGCGTTTTACACTCGGCGTCTCCACACAGTTCCGTATGTACGACACTTTTCATGCACGGCGTTTCCAGAATTTCGTTCGCTCAACGCGTTTTACACTCGGCGTCTCCACACAGTTCCGTATGTACGACACTTTTCATGCACGGCGTTTCCAGAATTTCGTTCGCTCAACGCGTTTTACACTCGGCGTCTCCACACAGTTCCGTATGTACGACACTTTTCGTGCACGGCTTGATTGATCTTTTCGTAACTTCTTGCTTGTTCGACCTTACGCGAATTCTGGGCCCATAACCTGTTAAACAGGAGTGGGATAAGGTCCGTATAAACACAGCAACGAAGGATCGTGTGATTAAAGAGATATATTTATCAAAAACACAAAGAGGCAATCTGCCAAACGCGACGTGTACAATATGCACGAGCAAGTAAGTTGATGGCGGCTCACGGTAGTGATGCCGGAAGGGTACAGCGATAGGAGCGCTATAACGGAAGTATGAAGCGCCATCGGTGATATTACGAGAGGACAGAGGTCGGTAAATTGAATATCCAACAAAATGGTATATAAATACTGACAGATTGGTACAGGCTTTTCCTTTCAGTAAATCTGAAATTATAATTCAGTACAAAGAATCAGTTCAAGAAAAGTAAGCTGTATTTATTAAATGTAGCATTTAGAATATGTTTACTATAATTTTTAAATTATCATTACCCTTACATATATTTGCATTAATTTTTATAGCTTTTAGATAGTTTTCATTGTTTTTCTTATTCGCTTTAGCAGCGCGAAGTGTTTTTACATAAAAAATTTTTCTATTTAAATAAATCTTTTTCATTTTTTTTTAAATTAAGTGTGATATAATTTTTTTAAAGAAGAATTAAATCACTTGGTTTCGAATAGAAAGATCTTTTAATAAGAATACAAAGGCATATACTTAGGTTTCATTGTATGAAGATAAAGATAATTCCACTTAGGTTTTACTTTTTAATTTAGTGGAATTTAAATAATAGTACTATACTGGTTCTTAAAGATTAAAGGTACTACTTGTGTTTTACTTTTTAATTTGCTAGAATTTTACTTGGCGCCGACTGTTGATATCAAATCTTGTATACAAATGATAAATGTCATTAAAATTAAGTAAGTAATAAGGTAGAATAACTTGGCGCCGACTATTGATATCAAATCTTTTATACAAAT
>NW_017280186.1:94157-97110 GCF_001594065.2 Cyphomyrmex costatus
TTAAAAATATATTGTATATATTATATATGAAGGAGAGTGAAAATGATGAGTAGTAGGGCGTATCTGATACGATTGGAATCAATATTGTATCAGATATTTTTAGAATCTCTATTAATTTGTTCTCTCTATTTTTTACATAAATATAAAGGAACAGATTCATTGTACTCAATTATAATTTGAAATTTATTGAAAGGAAAGGCCTGAACCAATCTGTCTGTATATATCTTTTACTAAAATATCTAGAAAATTATTTGTCAATGTCCTAAAAGGAAATGTGTACTAAAAAAAAAACAAATAATACTATATTTGGCGTAATCTTGATATATATCTTTTACTAAAATATCTAGAAAATTATTTGTCAATGTCCTTAAAAGGAAATGTATACTAAAAAAAAACAAATAATACTTTATTTGGCGTAATCTTGATTTTCTCATTACTGTGTTTATTTTGTGAGTTGCCTTTTACTATATTATCATTTATTTATCTGGTAGTTATCTCAAAATTATTCTATGAAATAATGTATTATTTATCAGCATATACTTGTAAAGATATTGTAAGAAATAGATGATAAATAATAAATTATTTCATAGAATAATATGGAGATAACTATCAAATATAAAGGTATATTATAACGACAGACTGGATTCAGGCCTTTTCTTTCAATAAATCTGAAAATAAAATACAGTATATAGAATTAGTTCTTTTTTAATTATGTAGAGAAAAAAGCGGACAAATATTAGAAAACTTATCTAATACGATATCGAAGAGATCTTTTAATAATTTCACGGTAATTCCATGAATCAGTAGCGTGCTTGGTGATTTTAAAATGTGTGAATGTACCAAAAAGATATCAGGTCAGCAATCACGTCAGACGGTTACATTAAGTCGGAAAGATTCATAATTCACTTCCTACTGTTTTGTAAAAATAATAACAGGCTTTTTCTTTTAATCTGAAAAAAAAGACAGTACAAAGAATTAATTCTTTTACAATTATATAATATAAAGAATAGAGAAAACAAATTAATAGAAATTCTAAACATATCTGATACGATTGGAATCAATATTGTATCAGATAATTTTAGAATCTCTATTAATTTGTTTTCTCTATTTTTTACATAATTATAAGAATCTCAAGTGTAAAGCCTAATCGAGTCTTGAAAACAAGATGTTAATGTTTATTATATTATGTGAATTTATATACTACGTATGTAGTTCCCCCCGCAACGCTGATAGATTTTCAGCCTTGACGCATACATATTCACTATCGCAGTAATATCACTTAGTTAAATTGAGAATCAATCTAACCAATTTTTGATGCCTATAGCATCTTTTTAGATCTTAATAATATGTTGATATCACTACGTCGACTAGCCAACAGAGGTCTATAGTTACTCATGCCATTTCTCGCAAGTGCTGAATTACATGAGTATTTGTTTATATAGAACTTCTTTCTAACATCTTCCCAGGCGTTTAAGGTAGGCTCCCATTACATTACCTTACTGATGAGTCCAGTAGTGGAAGCCGGGACGAAACGCCAACTTGTGATATTCTTCGCAATCTTTAAATTATTACTTTAATATTAAATTTTAATATATGTCTTTCAACATATTATTAAGATCTAATAAGATGCTATAGGCATCAAAAATTGGTTAGATTGATTCTCAATTTAACTAATTGTAAGTGATATTAACAAGAAAGGAGGAAGCACAAAGCGAAGCCTATCGGTCAAAGCTAGATCAAGATGCTTATTATCATTAAGTGTGAATTTATATACCGCGTATGTAGTTCTGTCAATCGCGTGCCGAACATTTTTTTCAGACTTACAACGCAACTCTAAATAACTACCGCGGTAATATCACTTTAGTTAGATTGACAATACAATCTAACAAATTTCAATGCTTATAGCATCTTATTAGATCTTAATAATATGTTGAAAGACATATATTAAAATTCAATATTAAAGTAATGATAATTGAAAACTGTGAAAATTAAGATTGCGAAGAATATCACAAGTTGGCGTTTCGTCCCGGCTTCCACTACTGGACTCATCAGTAAGGTAATGTAGTGGGAGCCTACCTTAGACGCCGGTGTAAGTTATTAAATCGAGACTTCTATATAAAGAGACATACGTGTATCTCAGCACTTGCGAGAAATTTAACGAATATCAATTGAATAGACCTCTGATGGCGAGTCGACGTAATAATATTCTTCGCAATATCTGTCTATAAGAGTAGTAATAATAACGTCATTTTTCAGGCGACGTATATTTTAACAAATAATAGAATCTTATTTTACGACCGTACATTGTTAAACAATAACAAGAAAGGAGGAAGCACAAAGCGAAGCCTATCGGTCAAAGCTAGATCAAGATGCTTATTATCATTAAGTGTGAATTTATATACCGCGTATGTAGTTCTGTCAATCGCGTGCCGAACATTTTTTCAGACTTACAACGCAACTCTAAATAACTACCGCGGTAATATCACTTTAGTTAGATTGACAATACAATCTAACAAATTTCGATGCTTATAGCATCTTATTAGATCTTAATAATATGTTGAAAGACATATATTAAAATTCAATATTAAAGTAATGATAATGTAAGTGATATTACTGCGATAGTGAATATGTATGCGTCAAGGCTGAAAATCTATCAGCGTCGCGGGGGGAACTACATACGCAGTATATAAATTCACATAATATAATAAACATTAACATCTTGTTTTCAAGACTCGATTAGGCTTTACACTTGAGATTTTTAAATCATATGAGTCAATTATTATTATCTTTCATTATATAATTATAAGAGAACTGATTCTTTGTACTGAATTATAATTTCAGATTTATTGAAAGGAAAAGCCTGTACCAACTTGTCAGTATTTATATACCATTTCCTAAAATATCCAGAAAAATATTTGTTATCCTTAAAAGGCAATGTGTACTAAAACTAAAT
>NW_017280187.1:0-3206 GCF_001594065.2 Cyphomyrmex costatus
TGAGAACTCAAATGAAATTAAAATGAAGCTCCCAGGGAACTCTCAAAAGTAAATACAAGAGTTCCAAACGAGTTCTTTTGAAATTTAAATAAAGCTTACACAAAAAATTTTACGAGTTCCCTGCGAACTGAAAGGAAGCTCCCTGAGAACTCAAATGAAGCTCCCAGAGAACTCTCAAAAGTAAATACAAGAGCTCCCAGAGAACTCCAAACAAGTTCTTTTGAAATTGAAATAAAGCTTACACAAAAAATTTTACGAGCTCACTAAGAGCTTAAAAAGAGCTCCTTGCGAACCAAAATAAAGCTCTCAGGGAACTCACAAATGCGGACATAGGAGTTCCTGGGGAGCTCCGTGCGAGTTCATTTTTAAGCTTAAATGAAGCTCACAAAAATTTTATGAGCTCCCGAGGAGCTCCCCGGAAAGGCTGTGTGGGAAGGCACGGCAGTGTCGCTGCGCTTGGTTTAGTGCCGAGACACTACCGTGTCTCCAGATTTAAAAATACATATTATATTAAAATTACAAAAATATTAATAATAAATGCACGCACGTACAGAATCTAATATGGAGAATGTAAATTATGTGTTCTAATAGTATTACATATTACATATTCTAATATTACATATACGTATATTCGAAAGAATCGCGCAATTTTTATCATATATTTTTCGTTTAGTAATACATGTATTGGAAGTACAAATTAGAGTAATTATGCACTTTAGGGGACCCAGCTCCGATGACCTTGACCTTGACATATGTTGTCAAGATCATGATTCTGAGCAACTTTGCCTTAACAACTAGGCGGCGGTCTCTTATAGTTTCTAAGATATTTAGACCTAAAAGTCTAATTTCGTATAATACAATATAATATGTCTTTCCAGTAAATATCTAGAAAATGGGAAACATCTACTTTGTTTTGTAAAGTACTGAATGTTGCGAAGTGTATGCGTGGATGCAGTGGATTCCGTTCCCCCTGTGGGGGGGCTCCACGATTGTTAAAAATAACCTAACTCAACCCATTTAGTGGTGAGATGTGGCTCTTGCTTCGCGTAGGAAGTCGAAACCATACCACTGAATGGGTTGGGTTAGATTATTTTTAACAGTCCAGGTAGCAGACACCCGTCATTATGACGTGATAATCACGTCGAATTTTACGTCATTTATTCTCAAAATTAACCTAAAAATGACGTGTTTTTGACGGTCCTAAGTCACAGACTAAAGACGTCATTATTTGACGTTACTTTAACTTACGGAATAACGTGAATTAAACGGTTTAATGATGTTTTTTCACTTTTTTAAACAGAAATCATATTAACACTTTCTGACATATACTAGTGCAATAATGCAGTAGTAAATTCGTATATACTCGTGTAGAAATTTAAGTAGAATACTGGTCAGTTTTCCTTAATTACTGTTAGATTGTTAAAGTAAGTATTACTAATTAGCATCAATTTTAGAATAAAATCGTGAAAAAAAAATTTTCCTCTAATTTCGAGAATTAATTTTTTTTCATGATGCTTCCCAAACGGTCACCCATCCGAAGTTGTACCACGACCTCACATGCTTGACCTTGATAATCGTACGGGAACTGCTGCACTTCGATGATCCACGAATCTGTATATGTCAACGTCTGTATAATTGTAATATACATAGAGATAGTAGTACTAGAGTCTTAGAGCATATATATGCTCTAAGACTAGAGTACGCATCGGAAATTTGAGGAGTGGGGGTAATTCTATCTAGAAAAGGACGCACTTATTTGGAACCTCGTTTCGTTCTTTCTCGTTTCGCGCATGCGTATAGCCGTATACTCTGAGAAAGGGGATCGAAAGAAAGAATAAGGAATTGAAAGAGCAACCCTTGGCACTGGGAAACCTTTAACCTTATCAAAGTCAATTCTTTGTTTGATTACAAAGAGATCAGGCTTGTCCGGTCATGCTTGGAAAACCAAAAGTTTCTTTCCGCGAGACTTAACTAAACCATGTGAATTTGACTATCTTTATAAGAAACAATCTGGTGGTGATGGCCAATATGCTCGCATAACTGGAATTATAGAGGTATAAATAATAGATTTTTATCATTAATATTTATTGATATTATTCATCGAGAGCCCTTAACCTTATCAAACTCAATTATTTGTTTGATTCCAAAGTGATCAGGCTTAATCAGGCTTGTCCGGTCATGTAATGATGAAACTTTTCTCGTACGACTCGTTCTTTCTTTCGATCCCCTCTCTCAGAATATATGGCTATACGCATGCTCGAAACGAGAGAGAACGAAAAGGCCCAAATGAGTGCGTCCTTTTCTAGATAGGATTACCCCCACTCCTACAATGCGTACTCTAGTACTACTATCTCTATGGTAATATATCTGTTCAATGGAAATATTAAAAACAGATGGTTTATGTGTTTATATAATAGTATATGTATTAGTGTGTGTGTATTTTAGTGTATGTATCAAGATTCCGCAAGAGTAATACGCATGACGTATTATTTTATCCTTGTTTTTCATCGAATATTAAAGGATAAAGTAATACATCAAATAATAATACACAAATAATAACAAAAAATAATTTATTAATAATGGTCATATATATGACGTCAATGTAACATCTAGCTGACGTCATATCGGTGACGTCAACTTTTGGTATCACAAATGACGTCAAAATAACGTTCCATTTATGTCACTTGACGTCATTGTCATCAGAATACGTCATGATCACGTCATTATCACGTGAGCTTGCTAGCTGGGAGTAGTGACCCTCTAATAAGAGTCTGGCCACCTTCTCCCCGGTTTGTGATTGGTCCGACATTTATCATCCATTCCCGCAAATTTCTTTAAATTTATAAACTGTAAAAATTAATAAATTCGTAAAAATTAAAGTAGAATCAATTACAATTTTTATTTTTATTATTATTTAACTTATATTAACATTATTAAATATTTTCTATAAAAACTTTTATGTAAAAAAAACGTTGCAATATGTCTTTCATAAAATAAAAACAACAATTAAGTAAGTATTATAAATAGATTGAAAATATAAAAATTAATATATTAAGAATATATAAAATTTATAAAAATATTACAAGATTAAGAAACTTTAATAAAAATTAAATTTAAATACAAATAATACAATTAATGCTTTAAAATTCTTAACAAAAAATACTTAGGTAGCACCAATAGGGAATAAATAAAGTAGTATATTTATG
>NW_017280187.1:3956-8515 GCF_001594065.2 Cyphomyrmex costatus
GGCGTGACGACGTTGCAATCGCAGGCGCCCGGTGTTCGTTCGGGTTTCGCCATTTTTCGCGGGCATTGCATCATTCTTCGTTTACATATTACGACTTTGTTTCGTTTACACATTACGATTTTTCGTTACTGGCCTTGATGATTGCCGTTGGATCGGCTACCCGGCCAATTATAATCGACAAGAAGACGTCTTATTTCTATGTTGTAAAGTATATGGCGAGAAACACACACTTTTGCATAACGCATAAAACATGTGCATAAGGAATTTCATTGGCCCATTTTCTTATGCATGAGTCAATGAACCAATCAAATTTTTTATGGCCGGTATTCATAGTCAGTTCTTATATTCAAGATCGTCTTAAGTACAGTCTTAAGATGTCACGAACCAATCAAATGGCAGCATTCGCGTCTTAAGACATTACTTAAGACAGTCTTCAAATAAAAACTGGCTATGAATACCGGCCTATGTATATGGTTATGCGTTATGCAAAAGTCTGTGCTCCCCGCTTATGTTCTGTTTCTCTCAACCCGTGTATCTATTATTTTATCGAATAAAGTAGATAGTAACACTTATTTATTTTTCCAGTGTCGGTGGATATATTTTGGCCATAATTTCAAAAAATACAATAATAAGTCTTTTCGGTAAATATCTAGAAAATGGGAAACACCTACTTTATTTGTAAAGTGCTGAATGTTGCGAAGTGTATGCGTTAGAGACCCTAAAAGGAGAGACTCGCCAACTCGTCACGTGACTATGGGTGACTCTGATTGACTGGGGTATGGATCGCACATCTGCGTTCCATGAACATGTACCATAACCTATTCTAATAGAATACGCGTACATGACAGATGACACATGTGTTGCTGTCAGCTTGTGTTGCTTACTGACTAGTAAGTTAATTATCACATAAAATTAACCGTAATAAAAATAAATCGTTTTTTACGTAAAATTTTGAGAAAGGTAATGTACATATATCACGAATAAGCTTCGAATTGATAAACGCTTCATAGTTAAAAATAAGAGTAATACGTAAGTTAAAGATATCTATTTCATTAATAATGTAATTCTCTTGTAAGTTTTGATTTTATACATTTTGGAGATGCTACATATATGTTGTGCAGCGAAATGTTTCAATAAATCCAGTGATGGATATATGTTATTCAGATTTCCTCAAGAAAGATCAATATCGGAAAGCATGGATAGATGCTGTTTTTGGCGAGAATGCAAGATCCATAGATAATCTGAGATTGTGCGAAGTGAGTGTTCATCGTAAGAATGCTATGCATCCGAATAAATATAGTTTAAAAAGTGCTTCTCCATTTAATCCTTTCCTCATTTCAGGTTCATTTTGGGCGATTAGATATATTGGTGGTAGGTCGCCGGAAAGAAGTAAAAAAAAGGTGCGATTCCATCATGTTTTTGTCATTGTCCCTCAGAAAATATTTGTAAATCGCAAGCAAGAATGGATAATTTTGCAACATTTTTCATGATACGGTTAGTTACAGAACAAGCTACGTTTTTTACTGAAATACAACAACGTTCACATGTATCAACTGCTTGACAAATATGACTATCAGACATTCTTCTTATTTTAACATTATGCACATTAACTTCATTTTTCTTCCGCTTTCTTGTTTGCGATTTACAAAAATTCTCAGAGGGACAATGACAAAAACGTAATGAGATGGCACCTTTTTTTACTTCTTTCTGGCGACTTACCACCAATATATCTAATGGCCTGAAATGAAGACAGTATTAAATGGAGAAGCACTTTTTAAATTATTTTTATTCGGATCCTGCATAGTATTCTTACAATGAACACTCACTTCGCACAATCTCAGATTATCTATGGATCTTGCATTCTCGTCAAAAACAGCATCTATCCATGCTTTCCGATCAGTGTTGTGCATAGATGATTTTAAAATTAGCTAGATAAAGATAAGATGAAAATTTGGAAATTTATCTTAGATAAGATAAAGATGATTACATTTAAATTAATCTAGATAATATAGATAAATTTATCTGACAATTCATCTAAAAAATTCCAGATAATTTTTTATTTTTAAGACTATTTATAAATTAAGAATCAGTTTTTTCTCAAAATAATTAAAAAATCACGGTGGTCCTCGATTGAATTCAACCCTGACTTTCCTGCACCTCTGATTTTCCTTCTGGAATTGGTTTTGGAACATTTCAGGACCATTTTGCAATAAATATTAAAATCGATCCGATATTGATCTTCCTTGAGAAAATCTGAATAACATATATCCATCACTGGATTTATTGAAACATTTCGCTGCACAACATATATGTAGCATCTCCAAAATGTATAAAATCAAAACTTACAAGAGAATTACATTATTAATGAAATAGGTATCTCTAACTTACATATTACTTATTTTTAACTATGAAGCGTTTATTAATTCGAAGCTTATTCGTGATATTGTATATTACCTTTCTCAAAATTTTACGTGAAAAACGATTTATTTTTATTACGGTTAATTTTATGTGATAAATTAACTTACTAGTCAGTAAGCAACACAAGCTGACAGCAACACATGTGTCATCTGTCATGTACGCGTATTCTATTAGAATAGGTTATGGTACATGTTCATGGAACGCAGATGTGCGATCCATACCCCAGCCAATCAGAGTCACCCATAGTCACGTGACGAGTTGGCGAGTCTCTCCTTTTAGGGTCTCTAACTTAGGTGTATTAAGCGGGGAGCACAGACTTTTGCATAACGCATAAACCATATACATAAAGAATTTGATTGGTCTATTGACTCATGCATAAGAAAATGGGCCAATGAAATTCCTTATGCACATGCTTTATGCGTTATGCAAAAGTCTGTGCTCCCCGCTTAAAACTATAAAGCGGGGAGCACAGACTTTTGCATAACGCATAAACCATATACATAAAGAATTTAATTGGTCCATTGACTCATGCATAAGAAAATGGGCCAATGAAATTCCTTATGTATATGTATTATGCGTTATGCAAAAGTCTGTGCTCCCCGCTTAAGTGTAACCGATGTACATCAAATAATTGAGTGTCGGTTGGGTGTGATCATTATGCGTATTCGGACACAAAGGTTTGGATATATGTCGATGCAAAATTTATGTGTCGCGACGCATGATCGACACTATAATCCAGTTAGAATTAAATTACATCAGTGTCGAAAATATTTACTGACATCGAAATCGATGATCGTAAAATTATGTAATGCAGTAATACATTTTTGCGCACTTGCGGAAATGATTTTAATACGAATTTGAATAAAATAAGAAATCGATTTTAATCAATTATTTGTTATTTGTGAATTTTATTATTTGATGTATCAATTTATCCTATAATATTCGATGAAAAACAAGGATAAAATGATACGTCATGCACATTACACTTGCGGAAATGATACATACACTAATACATATATTAATACATACACTATCATATAAACACATAAACCATCTGTTTTTAATATTTCCATTGAACAGATATATCACTGTTAGCTCCTAATGCTAGTTATTACGTTTTTGCATATTCCGTTTATCATTGGCTGCGTTCAGCAGACTCAACAGTTTTGCAACCGTTTTATGATTCGTCTCGCTGATTGGATTATAATTTTAGATCTAAAGGAATAGTCCTATCTCAGCAAAGAATCATAAAACAGTTGTAAAACTGTTGAGTCTGCTGAACGCGACCATTACCACTCGCGTGGTCTTACCAGCTCTCTGGTTTTATGCCTAGTTCACACTACGCGCGATGAGCGATGCGCGACGAGCGATAACCAATAAGAACTCTGCTTTACATCGTCGTGTGAGCTAAAGCAAAGCTTTTATTGGATATCGCTCATCGTTCATCGCCCATCGCATCCAGTATGAATTAGGCATTACCTTAGAACATATAGTACTGGAAGGAGCATAGGCATATGGTCCCTGTACATTCGGTTGAAGCCGAGAAGATTGACAAGGATGGAGAGATTAAGATCGTAGATTGTAAAGCGGGGAGCACAGACTTTTGCATACATATATGTAATACTACTATATGGCTAGTGCCTATAAGAGAGAGTGAGAGGAAGCGGTCCCAGAACCACGGTGCGGGAATATATATTTCCCTCTCTTTCTAAGAGTACTTTGAGTGTTGTGCGCATGCGTTGGATTGATCGCATCCGCCAATAGGAAAATAGAGTGCGATCAGTGAGATGACGCGAACAGGTTATGCTCGTTATGCTTATTAGATGTGTGCTGTTGTACACA
This sequence comes from Cyphomyrmex costatus, assembly GCF_001594065.2. Lineage (NCBI taxonomy): Eukaryota > Metazoa > Arthropoda > Insecta > Hymenoptera > Formicidae > Cyphomyrmex > Cyphomyrmex costatus. Next base: position 8,217 of record NW_017280187.1, read on the forward strand.
GGCAAAAATGGTCAAGATATGTTATTTATGTGGCAAAAAGCCTAATGCGCCTAATGCGACTGAAAACATTAGTTTGCATAGGTATGAAATAGGTATTAGTTTGCACTGATTATCATGAAATTTCTGTAAGGGATTGCACTGTATTCTTATATACATAACGGCAATCTTGAAAAAGTTTATTTCATAAAATTAGGATTAATTTATTTATTCCGACTAAACTGACTCTGTTAACTGTAACAAGGTTATACCCTGAAGCGGAATCAATCACTTTTTCCTTCTTCCTTACACATATATGTATA
>NW_017280187.1:8844-18561 GCF_001594065.2 Cyphomyrmex costatus
GTTTTCGTAATTACTCTTTAATATCTAAAAATTCGAATCCATTATACGAATAAACAAATTTGTGAAAAAGATAATTATATCAGGCACAAATATACAAAACTTATATTGTTCAATAACCAATAAATAAATATAATTTATCATTAGCACTCAAAGACGTTTTTTATTCATCATTTAATAAATGTATAAATTATCACTTGGCTGTCACTTAAATGTTTTTCTTATTATAAATTGAAATTTATTAGCCTTTTCACTTTAACCTTAAATTCATATATCAAATGTATACTGCAGCTGACAGCTGTGTATAATTCGCTTGCGCGCGCATTCCCTCCCTACAGTCATGCGCATTACCAACTACGATCTTAATCTATTTCTCTCTGTCAATCTACTCGCCTTCACTTTCAAGAGACTATGCTCCTTCCAGTACTATATATATAAGGTCTAGAGGAGATAACTACAGAAGATAAATCAGCAACAAACAGATTATATAATAAAGGACCAAGAATAGAACCTTGAGGTACTCCAGAGGACATTTTGGATATTAAGAAAAAACTAAGAGAAGGATTGTGAACGAGAACTTGCTGAGAACGGTTAGAAAGCCTAGTGTAGGGCTGAGTTCGGAAATATCACCCGAGTGCCCCAGTATATCGTCTCATCCTCGTTTAACATGGGTGAACAACAAGGATAAGACCATATATGTAATACTACTATATGGCTAGTGCCTATAAGAGGGAGTGAGAGGAAGCGGTCCCAGAACCACGGTGCGGGAATATATATTTCCCTCTCTTTCTAAGATTACTTTGAGTGTTGTGCGCATGCGTTGGATTGATCGCATCCGCCAATAGGAAAATAGAGTGCGATCAGTGAGATGACGCGAACAGGTTATGCTCGTTATGCTTATTAGATGTGTGCTGTACACAGGCAAAATGGTCAAGATATGTTATTTATGTGGCAAAAAGCCTAATGCGCCTAATGAGACTGAAAACATTAGTTTGTACAGGTATGAAATAGGTATTAGTTTGCACTGATTATCATGAAATTTCTGTAAGGGATTGCACTGTATTCTTATATACATAACGACAATTTTGAAAAAGTTTATTTCATAAAATAAGGATTAATTTATTTATTCCGACTAAACTGACTCTTTTAATTGTAACAAGATTATATCCTGAAGCGGAATCAATCACTTTTTCCTTCTTCCTTACACATATAGGTATATTTATCCTTCTATTTATCATTGATGGAGGGGATGAATCCGACGCATGCGCACAACGTTCAAAGTACACTGAGAAAGAGAGAGAAGTATATTCCCGCACCGTGGTTCTGGGACATGGACTTCTCTCTCATCTAGTCATATAGTAGTATTACATACAGGAAGTAAGATATAAGGAGACTCCACTCCGTAAAATAAAAGTGGACCCATTTTAGGTTTCGAGTTCAGCTTCCGATTCTGATGAGTACGAGTAAGAGAAATGATCATTTCTCTTACTCGCACTCATTATGCGCAGCACTACTAAATTTACGAGCGCTACGAGTGTTGAGAATCGGAAACTGAACTCGAAACCTAAAATGGGTCCATGTTTTGTAGACTGGCGAGACTGAGTGGAGTCTCCTTATATCTTCCTTCATGATTACATATATGGATAAGACGATACACGGGGGTACTCGAGTGATGTTTCCGAACGCAGCCTAGAAGTGATAAAGAGGAGTCGCATAAGCTATAATATGATGCAACTTGGCAGTCAATAGTTCATGATTAACTGTATCAAAAGTTTTTATCGAAAGATTGTAGAACAGAATCTGATAGCAGATGGATGGAAAAGAGAAGTAGTGGTATTATGATTTTTACGGAAGTCAGATTCAGGAATTGCATCACTTATATGAAAGAAATAGCTCATTTGCATAAAAATAATACGCTTCAGAATTTTTTAGAGAAAAGCAGGGAGAGTAATCGAACGAAAAAACGATGGAGAGGAAGGATGTCTTTGATGAGAGAGGAATAACTATTGAGTGCTGTGAGAAAAATCCTTTTAGTTAGACATGCATGAATAAATAATAATGGCTGCAAATGGAAGCAACATGCGTCCTGAGAAATCATAGGTCCAAAGAAAGTATATAAGTTTTATAGTTTTAAGTATAATATATTACTGTATAGGTTAGTCATATTAATTGGAGAAAAATGAAATTTATTCGAAGTGAGTGGTTGAGTATGTGGAAAATGATTAATAATAGAAGAACATGAGGAATGGGAAAGGGATTGTAAAAAATAGTTATTTAAACTGTTAGGATTAAGAAAATGTTTATGGAATGGTAGGAGAGGAGGAACTGATGTGACCACCATAGATGCTAAATTTCTCTAAAAATCACGAGGAGATTACTTTAGTAAGGAGGTGCTTAGAAAAGATTGCTTTTCCTGCCTAATTGTAGAAGACACTAGATTACGTAATTTTGTATAATATTACCAATCATCAGACTTGTTATTATAATATATCTGCTTAACGCTCGATTTCTGACTTTTATAAGCTTTCGAATCGCTTCGCAGTGAACCACCTAATCAGAATAACAATGAAATCGATATCGAATAGATCATTCTGACTTAGGCATAGAGTGTTCGAGGAAGAATTCAAGCTGTAGAAAATTCAAGCGTGATGACTAATACTGCAAAAAATTTTGGCAGTCTAACAGCCAACAAGAGTTCCGGATAATTATCGCATTTTAATAGTTCATCAAAATTATTTTTAGAGATTTATATCTAAAAATTTAGCAAAATATATCTAGCTATAAATTTTTAAAAGATTATACTTCAGCAAAATCAAACTTTCCGTGTACTTTATTAAGCGCCTTACGTTCTAATAAAAATTTTCAAAAATTCGCGATATCCGCACGTTGTTTGAATTTCTTCATTATGCGTGTTTCCTGACATCGGTCTGCATTTGCGAGAGATTGGACAATTATTCATAGCCCGGTACATACGTAGACGAGGAAAACAAGCAAACTGACGTCGTCGAAAAGCTAGTAGCTCAACGGTATGCGCTCTACCGGGCTATTATTAGCTGACAAAATCCGAGGCGGGCATAGAATCCGAAGCCAGATTCATTCGAAGACATTCATCGACCGTTCGATTCCTTTGACCGTCGATCATTCCTTCATGATTCAATGTCGAGGATACGAATTGATCGGTTCCTCGTACAATCGGTTTTTCGTCCTTTACGCAAAAATTAATCAAAATAAAATGCACACATTGCAACTGAGAGTACGCTCACGCTTGATACTCATAATGTATCATTTTATCCTTATTGTTTATCGAATTCGAAGAAGACTAAAACAATAAATACCTGCAACATGCATGAAATAAAATGTACCTTGTGTTTTGTTTTAGATTGTAATAATCCTGATTATTACGATTATTACAATTAATGATAGTATTGTACATGATATTTAAAAAAAAATTTAGAAAAGTATTGATTCAATAAAACTTGATTGAATCTTTATCACATGTTTCTTTGAACTTCTTTAATTATACCAATGAAATTTTTGAAACTTGCAAATAAGTTTTCTCCTCAGAAGCTTAATCGAATCAATTCTGACATCGAGTACATGTTAATAAATTATAATTAATAAATATAATTAAAAATTTGAAACATTCGCTATTAGTTATAATGCAAATTATAATTTGGAAACAAAAATTAAACTTTAATACATAAATTATACATATATATTTCGTTGAACTTTTTGTGTAATTAAAAAAGATAATACCTAAGAGATTATATACTCTATTATAAGATTATATATTAAATATTATTAAATATTATCCTAACATATTATTAAAATGAAAAGGTCAAGCCATGTTCAAAAATAGATCCTCACAAATAAAAAAACCCAAAAAATTTAAACCTTTGAAAATTAACCCCAAAAATATGAACCTTTCTAAATTAAAATGATTATCTAATTATGTAATAATGTGATAATATATTACCATGAAAAGGAATTGATATATTATTGAAGGTGCCAGTTCAAAGAGAACATACATAAAGTGTATTCTAAAAAAATTAAACCTTTAAATATATATAAAAATAACATCAAAAACTTATACCTTCGAAGTTTTCAATGATTATGTCACCCAGAAAATGTAAACCTTTAACAGCTAACCACAAAAATTTGAACCTTTCTAAATTAAAATGATTATCTAATAATAATACTTCAAAAATTTGAACCTTAAAAAATTTATATGATTATGAAATAATGTATTATTTCATAATCATATAAATAATGTACACTTAACTTACAGGTTAAGAAATACTGCTTCAAAACGACTTGCATACACAGCATCCTTGTGTTTATTTCGCTACAAATACAACAATTCACACTGTCCACATAACTTTAAAGCATTCTTCCGAACTGTTCAAAAAATCGGAAAAACCAAACTTACATCTCTGCGTCATCTATTAATAAAATGTGGAACCGTACGGTCTTGTGGAACTGACTGTACATATATCTGAAATATAACTAGTTACATGCGTAGATAGATACAATGACCTTACATCACTGTATATATGTTCATTTTGAACTTGCACCTTGAATAACATATCTGTTACTTTTCATGGTAATATATTATTAAAATTTAGATAATATACATTATGTGTGTTTACTTCAAACTGACACCTTCCATAATATATCGATTACTCTTCATGGTAATATATTATTACACAATCACATAAATCTTTAAAGGTTTAAATATTTAAGATACATTATGAATATTTAATCATTTATATATTTAAAGGTTTAAGTTTTTTAGGATACGCTTTATAATGTTCACTTTGAACTGGCATCTTCAATAATATATCAGTTACTTTTTATGGTAATATATTATTATTACATTATTACGTAATCATATAAATTTTTAAAGATTCCAATTGTCAAAGTATTATTATTAGATAAGCATTTTAATCTTCAATAGTATATCAGTTACTTTTCATGGTAATATATTAACACATTATTACATAATTAGATAATCGTTTTAATTTAGAAAGGTTCAAATTTTTGGAGTTAGTTTTCAAAGGTTTAAATTTTTTGGGTTTTTTTATTTGTAAGGATCTATTTTTGAACATGTATTATTATTAGAAAGAATACAGGATTCTTAATATTCAACATACATAGAAATATAAGAAGACTAATCAGAGTCATCCGCAAATCAAGAAAACATTCATATTAATAACATCGAGAGAAGGCTCGACAATAACATATAAAAATTAAATTAGTGTAACGAGCAACGAGCCAAAATAAAAACAATACACTTCAAAGGAAAAAAGATCGGCGTCGAAACGTTTGTTTTACTTATGTTTTACTTATTTATCTTTAATTTAATATATTGTCTTTTTTTCCTTTGAAGTGTATTGTTTTTATTTTGGCTCGTTGCCCGTTACATTAATTTAACATTCATATTAATACATAAATAAATATATTGAATGCAAAAAAATTATATTATTATAAATATAATTAATGAAAATGTAATATAAATATATGAACAAGTTTCATATATTTATCATTTAAAGATTAAATTTTTGAAATTTTTTTTAACATGGCTTAATCTTTTCATTTTTATTATATGATTTTTTTAGGCTGTTATTTACTTTTTAGAATACAGACATATCAAAAGTATATATTTACAAACACAAACATTATGTGTTCAGACTCGAATAGGCATTATACATTATTATCTTGTACTTATTCTAACGAGTCAATAAAAAATATTATTATTATACATATTTATGTATTATGCTTAACGCTACAAACATAAATCGATAGTGTTAATTTCTCGATTTAAAGAGTGCTATCATTAAACAGTAGAATTTATTAATTAATTAACACTATCAATTTCTGTCTACAAAGTGTGACATTGAACAATTCAATTATTTGTATAAATTTCATGATCAATATTAATTGATCACTATTTTCGAACAATTTTTTTTTAAACCAACGACATGCACAAAAAATACCTGATTGGAACCAAATACGCAGAGATGAAGCCCGTCTACGTACAAGCCACCATCTTTTGTAGAAGTAATATCCTGCAAACATTTAAATAACAATACATGCATACTAATTATAAATACTAGCAAGAATTAACCCTAAAATGTATTTATGGAATGTTTGTTTGACTTTAATAATGTGATGCATCCATATAACACAAAAATATTGTTTTATTGATACATTACTTACTTACAAATCATGTACTTTGATAGCTACATACGGTATTGTGAAATAGCTTTGTTTGTTATTAGTATTATTATCATTATTGTTCAAATTAACTTTATTATGTAGATCAATTTTTTTATATAATCTCTTTTTAATTATATTAAATATTAATTGTAATGGATAACCGTTTAGTAGTAATTATGATATATTAATTCATGAATAACAAACTCCTGTATAAATCAAAAATTAACTTAGAAAGAAAAGGGCACTATAAGAGTTTAAGCATAGATAACTTCACGCAACGCCGATATATATCTAGCAAATCTATCTATTACAAAATAATTAAATCTATCTATTACAAAATTAATATTATGATCTTATCAAAATTTTTTTAAATGGATGAGACAAATGTACAACTCTATCTATTAGACTAATAATGACTCCTATTTTGTGTGTTAATGGCTGTTGCAAAAAGTAATTCAGATACCGTCCCAATGAAGTTGGTTTCTGGTACCAATCATAAATGATAGAATTTTTATGTTTTATTAGAATCACATCTAAAAAAATTCAGCCTATCTTTGCCCTTCTCTAATGTAAAATGAAGCCTAGTATGATAATTATTAAAAACATGAAAAAGTTCACCTATGTTGTCATTATTAATTGCCAATGCAATGTCATCTACATATCTTGTATAAAACGTTGATTGTATTGTCAATTTATTCAAACATTCTAAGTCTTGTAAAACTATGTCTGCTATGATGGATGATAAAGAACATCTGTAAAACTTAAATGCAAAGTATGTAGAATCTAGAACTAATCGTCCCATTCATAAATTCTGTCTTAGATAATTCTGTAATCTTTTGTATATCACATCATTTGTTATTAATTCCCTCTAAACATTTGTCTCATCCACTTTTTCATAAAAAAAATTTTGACAAGATCATAATTATTACTAAACGGTTATCCATTACAATTAACATTTAATACAATTAAAAAGTATATATTATAATAAATAAGTAAGTAAAGGACTCTTATTCTCAAACATAAATAGAAATTAAAAAGACAAATTAAGAGTCAAACATTAAAAATTTCTTTAATCACATAGTAAAAAGATAAAATAAATTAATATAAATTAACATGAAAAACAAGACTAAATACGAAGATATAAAAATATATACATAAATATGAAAAAACAAGAACGAACTTAATACAAAAATAAAAAAAGGCTTAATCAAACTTTACATGTTTCGACTCATGGATTGAGTCTTCTTCAGAAGTAACAAAACGAAAAAACATCGTATAGATAAATCATTGGTGAAATAATGATGCATCCGACATCAAGGTAAGGAATTTATTATAAGCGATTGGTAGATCGATAATAAATCTATAAAAGAATTAAGACATTAATTTTATATGAACAATAGAATTAATTATATATAAATGATTGACAAGAACTACAATATATAAGTTTCCAAACCTTGATAAATGGATACATCAGCACACAATTATCAAAAAAAAGGCTGTCAAGATTGTCGAAATCCATAATAAATCCGTTAGTCTTTTTCAACGACACGAAGACAGAAATTAACACGTCTGCACGATACAAAAATTAGCTATGATCTAAAAAGGAAACAGCACAGCAAAGTCAAATTTTGTTTATCAACGGAATGTATGTCTCATGAAGGTTTTCAGTGTCTGTTTGCAAATTCAAACTGTTCTTCTGTTTTTTAATGTTAATCATTTCAGACACAATGCGCTTCCTGTAATTAGATTCTTCATCAAAAATCTCTACTTCATTCCATCGAAAGTCATGACCGTGCTATAACCTATGCTCAGTAATCACTGAACGCGTTGTCGTGTTCCGTTTAATATGATTACGATGTTCGGAAATTCTCGTTTTCAATTGTCTACTTGTTTGGCCGACGTATGATGCATCGCAATCGTTACATGAAATTTTATAAACCACGTTGCTTCTAGAATCCTTTGAAAGGGCATCTTTTTGAACTTTAACATATTTACTCATTTTATTCGGGCTACGAAACGAAACTCTGATATCATTATTATGAAATCTTTTAAATTTTTCTGTATGACACGGAACAAAAGGCACAGTAAGCCAAGAGACAGACCTTGAATTGCTTTGAGTATTGGTAGGTTGGTCATTGACAATAAATTTATTTTTTACCAAATATTTTAACCGTTGATTAATAGTATCAAAAATGAAATTTAGGGGATAATCATTATCTAGTAAAATATTAATAATGAAGTTAAAATTCTTATAATGAAAACAAAAATCCGACAAAAAAAAAGGCTGTATCGACTAAAGAAAAAACTGTGCCTCTCTTCTGAGACAGTATATTATATACATACACAAATATATACATAATATATATGTAAATATAAATATATATATATATATAAGAATAATTAATCAAAATATAACCTTAACACCATTATTATATCGTAATTTAGTCGTGTAATCTTACCTGATAAAAGCAGCGGTGCTCTTGCCGCACTGAAAATTATTAAAATCGCTGATTTTAAGCCAATCCAGCAAAGAACAGGTTGTTAATTAAATTACAAAAGGACACTTATAAACAATGCACGTAACACGCGCACAGAAACAATACACGCCATTAACTAGCCATGGTGGAAATATATAAGGTGAAACAATGCGCATAATGGCGGCTGCTTAAAATTTTAACCAATCAAATTTGCCCGATGAGGTAACGTGTTAATTTAAAATGTTATAAGTTACTTGGAAATAAAAACACCGTATTTATATTAAAAATTATTCGTATTTATTAATATAACGTTAAAAATTGCAATTTTAAAATAGTAAATAGCAATTAAGAAATAATATAATATAAAGAAAATAAACAAATGTAACTGACATAAATGAATAAAATACAAATCTAAAGTAAACAAGTAACAGGTATCAAAGAATAATGTTACAAATATGTTTGAATTTTTTTTCTTATTTTTTTAACTATTAGTCATTGTTATCATCTTATTTTTTTGTTTTAATCTGATGTACGTTCTTGTTAGTACTAAACTTGCAACAACCTCTCTCGGAGAGAGAAATGTATACTTTATCTTTTTACACACTATTTCGGTTAACTTATCAAAAATTTTACTTCGACACTGAAATACTGCCATGAAATGCAATGAATTCGACATTCATTACTTCTGCTACTCTGAATCTTCCCATGCAACATATCATGTGCCAACCCTGAATTTTGTATCACCGGGCATATTTGATTGGTTCACCGTTCCCCACTACTTTTATGCTACTGCGCATCCATCAGATTGCTTCACCTTATATATTTCCACCATGCTAACTAGCATTGACTGAATCTCGATTGTGCTATCGAATAATCGATAATTTTTACTATCGGATATATTCGAGAGTTTCGGAAACTCATCCAATCAGAATTTGTAATCTAGGGTGCGTTCCGAGTCGCGCATGAAGCGCGTGGACTGCAATACTGATGCACAACACTTTGAAATTGTTCCGTTTTTTCAATG
>NW_017280187.1:19114-22878 GCF_001594065.2 Cyphomyrmex costatus
TAATGCCATTAATTTTATCTTGGCTTACTTTCGCCATATCCTCTTCATTTAAAAATAAAATTAATACTTTATTTTTATCCTCTAATAAGACCGGGAAATCATGCAATTGCTGTAATCGCTGTTCCATCGCAAATCGCAAATATTCGTCCGTTCATTGTTGTATTGTCCGGTACTCGTTGCTCGTTCCGAATTACAAATCATGCGCATAGACCGCATGAACGCATCAGACGCATCAACTGCCTCAGGTCAAAAGAGAAGCAGTCAATGCGCTGAGTGGAGTGCTAAGAATTCAGTACGGTTAGTACAATCTGGGGAATTCAAGTACTCTTGAAGCGCTTTCGAAGCGCGCAATAGTTAACTCGGAACGACTTTCTATGCAGTCTACGCGCTTCATGCGCGACTCGGAACGCACCCTAAATAGCAGAGGCAGCAAAAAACCGCGGAAAATCATGACCGTATAAAGCCACGGGCGACAAAGATGTCCAAAAAGGGCGACACATCGTGTCCTGCAATAAAATATATTTCCTTTCTGATGGCCTTCCGAAGATTTTCATCAAAAGACATGACAGTTTACAATTTCTTTCCGGTCAAATTCTATTGTAATTTTACTAGCCTACATAACATTAGGTACGCGATTAAGAACTCCTGTCGCACAGCCCTGGCAAGGGGTAATCTATCGATTCTGGATCGCGCGAGTGATACCCAGCAATCAGTTAGTTTGTGGTGATCTGTGTTACTACAAGGGTAAGTCATAAGATTTTGTCTATCGTTTTAGCATCGCCGTCCTTAATAAAATTTAGGTTCACTTAATTAGCAATTAACACAACTCAGTCCAGCAATTTCTAATTTATTTCCCGAGAATAACTGGCGTCAAGTAACGGAATATTGTTATTTTGTATAAATTCATCGGAAATCGAACTTATAACACATATCATCATATCTAATTGTATCTCATACATTTGTTCCGTTCGCATAAGCGACCGGATGAGTGTTAAGATACATGTGTACGTAATTAATTAATAACAAAATCCTTCCTATAATTTCCGTGGTTCAATCAATTCACGAATATTTAATAGTCACATCGAACTTTTGGCAGCGGACAAAATAAACGGTACCCGATATCCTTGCGACCGGCCGGGATCACGTGCACTCACGCGCTTCCCGCGTGCACGCTACCGAAACGCGACTTTTCATCTATCCTTTCATATACCTATCATCTATTTTACATCTTTTTATTTTTTTTTTCCCTCATATTTCATATATCATGTCATAATAATTTTTACAATAATTACATTTCATTTTATTTTACAGCATTATAAAAGATATGGCAGAAAAAGATGTAAGTATTTAACTTTTTTTCTCCATTATTCATATATGGGTGTCCCAGACTACCCGTAAAATATTACATGAATAGGTAGAGCGGACTGAACTAATTGTAAGTCGAAAAGTCCTCTACCGTTTTGCAATTTTCGCAATAGTCAACGAGATAATTGGTAAATATTACCGAGTACGTGCGCCCGCTCGGCCGTGAGAGAGCGTGAGTGCGAACAAGAGAGTTAGGGTGCGAGAGAGAGAGAGAGAGAGAGAGAGAGGGAGGGAGGGAGAGAGAGAGGGGGGGAGAGAGAGAGAGAGAGAGAGAGAAAGTTAAGTAAAAATTACAAATATAAGATGTAAATTATGACAAATTTCAATAACAAAGAAATAATGATTTCATTGATCGATTGTCAAAATATTAGAAAAATAATCAATTATTCCACCTCATACAAATTTGTATACTTGATCTAGAATTATCCGTGCTAGCTAGATGCAAGATACCGAGGCGAGCTTCTACCCCTTTCAGGGTGTATTTTGCGCACCGAATGGCGCACATGCGCAATCATGCAGGGAAAACCGAGGTATGAGAAGAGGGCGCGGTGCAGCGAGAACGGGAAAGAGATGGGCACCCCAGTGTGACAAGGATCATTTTAAAGCAATAGCGCACTATAAACTCTATAAGAATGTCCTCATTTTTAGAATTAGAATTATGGTGATAGAAGAGAATTGAAAGGCGCGTGCATAGCGCGCGCTGCATGCTATTAAAAGCAAAATACTGTTAAAATATTACATTACTATTAAATTTCATTTCAGATTGTCATGGATGACGGCTCTGCCGCCGCCGGCCCCACCGCTACCAGCGCCGCCGGCTCTGCCGATACCGCCGCCGCTGCCTCTGACCCCGCTTCCTCTGGCCCTGCTGCCTCTGGTCCCGCTGCCGCCGCACCAGGACCTGACTCCACCCCTGCCGGCACCGCCACCTGCCACGCCGCTTCGGACGGTCGTAGAGATTGTACACTTTATATGAATTAAGTAATAATAAGGCTCTATATTAACAAACTATTTAAATCAAAAAATCATACAAATATACAGAAAACATACTTTTCGACCATGATCGCGTTATTTTCAATGTTACAAAAATTATGAAGTATTATAAAGTAAAATAACAATTGCATATATTCTTCATTAAATATAAAAAATCAGTCAATGTTGGTGTCGTAAGCATAATTAATCCTAATAGAAAAATACATATAAAAATAAAAAATTAACAATATCGTAAAACATAATGTGTGAGTACCAAAGTCTTCCAAGTCATAACAGTAAATATGAACAATTTATTATTTATTGAATTTAAAGGAATTGTTTTACCAAAATTATCAGCCGAAATATGTATTTTTTCAATAGCACGACAAGAATCCTCATTAGGAACTTCATTAGAAATAACGCTAGTTCCTAAATCGTTATTGAAAGTACAAACGTACTAAATCAGTTTGATATATGATTTATTTATCATTGAGTCTTTCTTAAAATTTTTTGTCTATTCTCTTTGTATATGTAAATAAATACTGGAACCATTAACTTACAAGCTGTAGATATTAAAAATATTAATTCTGATGAAATGTAAATACCTGTATATGAATCCTTTAATTCCAAATGCAAAATATCTTTTACATTATTGAGTTGTATTTTTCTTAGTCTTGTGCCTCTACTGTATAATGATAAATTATTAATATTAATAAAACCTTATAAATGTGGCGGTACCAAATTAAATGTAAGACAATTATTCAAAAATCTAATACGAATTAATGGTTCCAGTTTTTATTTACATACATAAACAAAACAATTTTTTGGTTAAAAAAAAACTAAAAATAAAAAAATCATACATATCAAACTGATTTCGCACGTTTGTACTTTTAATAACGAATTAGAGACTAGTGTTATTTCTAATAAAGTTCCTAATGAGGATCCTTGTTGTTGTATTGAAAAAATACATGGTAAAAATGCAGATTAGGGGAGCCTCCCCCAATGACCTTGAGGAAGTTTTAACCATCGGACCTAATTCGTTAAAAAGTTATTAACAAAAAAAGTTTCAAAATTAACGTATTATTTCTGCTATACATGTATAATATGAAGTCCTATTCTACACCTTTCCCTGTTCAGAAACGTTGAACTTTCCACGCGAAGTAACTTTTACCCCTCCCCCCTCCCCTGCACAGGGGCACACGACTTCTACGATTGTACTATTGCTGTGATTGTACTGTCGGGGCAGACCTCTGTGACGGTGTGGGTGCGGAGGGGTGGCCGAAGGCCACCTCCTTGCACCCGCCCGTGTGTGTGTGTATGTGTGTGAAATATCAAGTAATAGACTCATAATCGTTATATAACGAATGGAACACACACACACACACACACACACGGGCGGGTGCAAAGAGGTGGCCTTCGGCCACCCC
>NW_017280187.1:25837-75352 GCF_001594065.2 Cyphomyrmex costatus
GTACATAATACAAATAATTAAAAAAGAATTAAAAAATTAAATTAAAAATTTTTTTTGGTTGGAATATTCCCAGATAGACAAATGTATGTACGTAAACTTTATGGCAACTTCACTTTTATATTAGAATAATTCAATGCACAATATTGCAGCAACATTTAGTAAATCGGAAGACGAAATATCATTACGCAAATATAACGTAAATATGAGAAACAAAGATGTGATTTTGTTTTTCTCATATTTGCATCATGATATTTCATTCCCTGATTTACTAAATATTGCTATTTCATCGTCATATGAATATTGTTCTAATGTAAGAAAAATATTACCGCAACATTAGTTTCAACGATATTTCATCATCATATGAATATTGTTCTAATGTTAGAAAAACATTACTGCAACATTAGTTCCAACGATATTTTATCCTTATATCAACATTGTTCTAATGAAATAAAAATATTATCGCAACATTAGTTGTAATGATATTGCAACTCCATATCAACATTACTGAAATCTCTAAATGTACGTCAAAGTTTGTTTACGATAACGTTATATACAACGTTAACAACTACATATTCCAAAATGTTACATGTTGTTAAATATCATTTCAATAACGTTGCTGGAATATTATTTTGCTTACTGGGTTACAAGGGTAGGACCAGGTGACTTACCCTGGGATTTCAATCCCAATTTTTTTGGTGATTCTAGAGGTGAAAAAAAGGCCCGTGTTCCGGCGTTTGATTGAATAAGTCTTAGTTTCTGAGTAATAAATTTGTGAATATTGGCCAGATCCGAAGCGCGCCGCGTCGCGCTGTATGAACCTTCCCGGTAGCGATGCTTGCAACCAATGCAATTGGCTCCATGAGTCAGACGCTTGCCTCGTAATTCGTAAGGTCGACTTTGGAAACGTCAACAAAATAAATATGTTTTCCCTCAAACTTACGGAAAAATAAATGTGTATGTGGTACTCCTTCATTTATTCATTGTACAAACTGTAAAAAATTTATATGCTTTAAACGTTTTTATGATGTTTATCATCCAAGTAATTGTGCCGCATCGAAATAATTGAATTTGAATTATGTAATAATATGTATCAGTATCATTAAGGAGGCTCTATCGGTATTCCGACGTCAAATGAGGACTACGGAAAAGTGTGGAAAAAACTGCTTTTAACACTCATAAATCTTATTTCTAAAATTATAATTTTATTTAAGATAACTGTTAAATTGATTAATTTGAAGTGTACACAATGTATATTATTTATTAAGTAAAAAATACAAGGCTTGATTGAAGAAAGTAGTAACCTCTGAGGCTCTGAAGCGCATACGCGTGAGCTCGCGACAGCAGAAGCGTTATAACCTGTACACTTTTTACAACTTCTTTATTAAATATCTCATTCACTTTTTCGGCAACGTATTATTTTTTTGCTTTAAATGATAAACGAGATCCTACACTTTCATATATCAGTTTTTTATTTACTTCTTGACACATTCTGAAAAGATATATCTTTATAACTAATGAATTTTTCATATCCCCCATAAGGACATGTGTATTAATCGGACTTTTCAAAAGCGTTTTTCATGAGTTTAAAGTCGGCAACCCTACCTAAAAACTTTACCTAGGGCTTCAGCTACTTTTAAAGAACAATATTTATATTTTTTCATATTTTTCTAGTCACCTTGCCCTAACGATAGAACCTCCTTAAAATAATATTATTCAGAAACTAAGGCCTATTCAATCAAACGCCGGGACACGGGTCTTATTTTTTCACCTCTAGAATCACTAAAAAAAATTGGGATTGAAATCCCAGGGCGAGTCATCTGGTCCTCCCCTTGTTAGTTAAATTGACAAGCAATCACAATTTTTTATGCTTATAGCATCTTATTGGATCTTAATAATATGTCGAAAGACATAATTAAATTTTAACCGAAGTAATGTTGAAATAATGATAAATCTAAATCTATAAAAAATAAAATTGCGAAGAATATCACGAGTTGGCGTTTCGTCCCGGTTTCCACTAGTGGACTCATCAGTAAGGCATTGTAATGGAAACCTACCTTAGACGCCTGCGTAAGTTATTAATCGAGATTCTATATAAAGCGACATACGCGTATCTCAGCACTTGCGAGAAATTTTGCGAACATCGATAGACCTCTGATGGCGGGATGACGTAGTATTATTTCTTTGCAATATTTATCTAAAGTAGGAGAATGCTGAAAAACTATCAGCGTCACGATTTATGGGGGGACTACATACGCAGTATATAAAATTCACACAATTATAATAAGCACTGTGATCCAGCTTTGACCGTAAATGGCTTTCTTCTTCTAGTTTATTATTGTTTATCAATTATACGGTCCTAAAAAGTTTCTAGTTTTAATAATTTGTTTTTTAATTACAGTGTACCGAAGAAGCCGCGCAGGGGAGCGGATTCAAAACGTTAGATTTATACAGTTCTTGAGGCGGCTCTCCAATGCCCATTATTATTGGGGACCACGGAGAAGGGGCAGCAAGAGGGGCAACAGAGGCAGTTATAATAATTAATTATTATAATAATTATATATAAATATATATATAAATAAATAATATTTTTTGGAAGATACTTATCATATTTATCAAACCACCCTTTATCACAAAAATAGGTGTTATTTACAGCTTGGTTGATAGAGCATTATATTACCCCCTCCTCACCGCGCGTGGTCCAAATGCCACTCGAGCGACATTTGACCTGCGCGCGGGACAGTGAGGAGAAGGCGAAGGCGATTCGAAAATCGACCGAAAGTTACGTACAGTTTATGTATGTTTACTTTGAACTGTCACCTTTAATTAATAAAATATCAGTTACTTTTCGTGGTAATATATGAGGGAGACAGTGGAAAGCGAAGACGATTTGAAATACACTTTATGTATGTTCACTTTGAACTGGCACCTTTAATTAATATTATATCAGTTACTTTTCGTGGTTCACTTACAATTAGATGAAAAGGTTTAAATTTTTTAGTATCTTTTTTTGAACATGGCTCGAACTTTTCATTTTTATGTATAATTTTTTAAAAATATTTAATGATATAAAATATAAAAATAAACAATAATTATATCTAATGATATAAGATATTGTTGGTGATCATAAAAAAATAATTTAAAAATACTATAGAACGAAAGAGAGTGAAATACGGCGAAAGAGAGGGGTGGTGGGGGTGGGTGATGAGGGAGGGGGAGCTGGAGGTCCAGCGGATCGAAGATGGTGGAGGTGTGAGTGAAAGGTGAGAGGAAATGTTAAAAAGTTACATATTTCGGACGGACAGACAGACAGACAGAGAAGGAGGGTCTTTTCTTAATTTTTCATTAAAATCACCACTTTTCGACCGCTTGTATCTCCAGAACGACTTGACCGATTTAAAATTGTTTTGGCTCAAATTACTCGTGGCGATGCCGCCTTTTAGGACATATAACGTTCGATTCAAAATTTTTTATATTTTAGTAGTTATGCACCTCCCAAAAATGGACTTTGGTGGCTCGGGATAAGAAACTTATTGTAGTGTCTCTCAGTTTTTGAACATGGCCGGAGACACTACCGCGTCTTCAGATATACGAGTACTTTTCACATGTATACATATAAAACTTGCGGACAAAATTTGACACTAACCAATTTGACACATAAGAAACACTTACATACAATGTACAGATACCTTCGTAATTTTATGTTCCATCACAGACATGAAATGTCTTTTTATTAAAAAATTAAAAAATCAAATTAAAATCCATGATCTTATAACTTTCGATTGGTCACTCAGTACGTACTAAAATACACATTAAAGCCGTCGTACACAAATTGACACATAAATACATGAGTAAATAATATAAATATAAAAACGAATTAAACTATAAATCCTCAATATATTTTATTATGTTGTTAAATAAAATCTGCATCTTTTACAATTAAAAATACCTACTTTTTACTTTTACATAAGAAATTAAATTAGTAGAATGGCTTCAATATGCACTCTAGTACGCACTAATATATACGTTTAACCGAATTTGTTATTTATTAAATCGGCTGGGTCCACAACCTTTAAGAGGCCGTAAGCCGTAATAAAACCGTAAAAAATTGACCAATCATAGTTAAATGCGAGAAAAATAATTCTCTGTGATTGGTCAATTTCTTACGGCTTTACGGCTTAGGGCCTCTTAAAGCGAGATTGTGGACCCAGCCTAAGACATATCGTGACGTCTTCTGTAACGGAATCTTGCGTAATTATGGAAAAGATCAAGATCGGAGAAGCATTATTATATGTACGACAGCCTTATCCTTCGATCCATATTAGGAACCGCTGTGAGGCCTTTTATCGATCAGCGTAATCCCCACGGAGGTGACGTCACACCAGTCAGATTCTCTTTCCCCTCATATCGAAGGCGACTGTCTGGTTTCGTCGACGTTTCAGAAATGAGAGAGGAAGTCCGTCGCCCCGTAAAGAATCTCACCTGGAGATATAAGAGCGACGACATTGACATACTTCAGCAACAACCTCGACGATCTCGTTAGTTGTGATCAGCATCCATTATTCCTCTCTTTTACTATTGAATACATGAGATACTCAAAGAAATCCTTATTGAGTCCTTGTGTGAGGTCGTGACAAAAATTATCTTCTCGAGAGAAACGTATTTAAAACAGTAGAAGAAAAAATAGGGCAAAGAGCCAAATAGTTAAACGAACAAATTTAATTCAAAAAATCATGATGTACAATATAATTAAAACAAACTCCAATTGGATCATATTCAATGTACAAAAAATATATAAAGTATTTTGAAAGTTTTATATATAACAATAGATCGAAAACAAAGACGCAACAAACATAATTACTCGCTTCTTAAAATTCTTCTTAATACTATGTAAACTAAATTTCTAGTCAATGATGGTGTCGTAGGATAATTAATCTTGTCAATTGTAAAATAAAAAGATGTAACGTGTCCAATAATAAAGTTACAAAGTTATAAAACATACAATGTTATAATAAAAATTAATTAAGAAATTTTGCAGCGATAGGAAGCGACTAATCTTGTTAATAAGGTAATGAATATTTAACATTTTAAAAGTTTAGCAAGTTCGCCCATAAGGGTGGCTTCCGATGTATGAATTCGATCGGGGTATTTTTTTATTTATTGTCTAGCATGCAGAGGGACCTCTGTGCAAAAGGAGAAATGGGAGAAATCATTCTACGATCTTTGAGAAATTTTTAAATTGTTTCGAGGGTGGTTTTTCACCATTAAGAGTGTCTTCCGACACATGTGTTCGATCGGGATGTTTTCTATTTGTTTTCTGGCATGCAGAGGAACATCTGTGCCAAAGAAGAAATGGGAGAAATCATTTTACGATTTTTTAGAAATTATTAAGTTATTTCGAGGGTGGTTTATCACCCATAAGGGTGGCTTCCGACGCATGTATTCGATCGGGGTATTTTTTATTTATTGTCTGGCATGCAGAGGGACCTCTGTGCAAAAGGAGAAATGGGAGAAATCATTCTACGATTTTTGAGAAATTTTTAAGTTACTTCGAGGGTGGTTTTTCGCCCATAAGGGTGGCTTCCGACGCATGTATTCGATCGGGGTATTTTTTATTTATTGTCTGGCATGCAGAGGGATCTCTGTGCAAAAGGAAAAATGGGAGAAATCATTCTACGATCTTTGAGAAATTTTTAAGTTGTTTCGAGGGTGGTTTTTCGCCCATAAGGGTGGCTTCCGACGCATGTATTCGATCGAGGTATTTTTTATTTATTGTCTGGCATGCAGAGGGACCTTTGTGCCAAAGAAGAAATGGGAGAAATCATTTTACTTTTTTTTAGAAATTATTAAGTTATTTCGAGGGTGGTTTATCACCCATAAGGGTGGCTTCCGACGCATGTATTCGATCGGGGTATTTTTTATTTATTGTCTGGCATGCAGAGGGACCTCTGTGCAAGAGGAGAAATGGGAGAAATCATTCTACGATCTTTGAGAAATTTTTAAGTTGTTTCGAGGGTGGTTTTTCGCCCATAAAGATGGCTTCCGACGCATGTATTCGATCGAGGTATTTTTTATTTATTGTCTAGCATGCAGGGGGCCCTCTGTGCAAAAGGAGAAATGGGAGAAATCATTCTACGATCTTTGAGAAATTTTTAAGTTATTTCGAGTGTGGTTTATCACCCCATAAGGGTGGTTTCCGACACATGTATTCGATCGAGGTATTTTTTATTTATTGTCTGGCATGCAGAGGAACCTCTGTGCCAAAGAAGAAATGGGAGAAATCATTTTACTTTTTTTTAGAAATTATTAAGTTATTTCGATGGTGGTTTATCACCCATAAGGGTGGCTTTCGACACATGTATTCGATCGGGGTATTTTTTATTTATTGTCTGGCATGCAGAGGGACCTCTGTGCAAAAGGAGAAATGGGAGAAATCATTCTACGATCTTTGAGAAAATTTTAAATTGTTTCGAGGGTGGTTTTTCACCATTAAGGGTGTCTTCCGACACATATGTTCGATCGGGATGTTTTCTATTTGTTTTCTGGCATACAGAGGAACATCTGTGCCAAAGAAGAAATGGGAGAAATCATTTTACGATTTTTTAGAAATTATTAAGTTATTTCGAGGGTGGTTTATCACCCATAAGGGTGGCTTTCGACACATATATTCGATCGGGGTATTTTTTATTTATTGTCTGGCATGCAGAGGAACCTCTGTGCCAAAGAAGAAATGGGAGAAATCATTTTACTTTTTTTTAGAAATTATTAAGTTATTTCGATGGTGGTTTATCACCCATAAGGGTGGCTTTCGACACATGTATTCGATCGGGGTATTTTTTATTTATTGTCTGGCATGCAGAGGGACCTCTGTGCAAAAGGAGAAATGGGAGAAATCATTCTACGATCTTTGAGAAATTTTTAAGTTATTTCGAATGTGGTTTTTCGCCCATAATGGTGTCTTCCGATACATGTATTCGATCGGGGTATTTTTTATTTATTGTCTGGCATGCAGAGGAACCTCTGTGCCAAAGAAGAAATGGGAGAAATCATTTTACTTTTTTTTAGAAATTATTAAGTTATTTCGATGGTGGTTTATCACCCATAAGGGTGGCTTTCGACACATGTATTCGATCGGGGTATTTTTTATTTATTGTCTGGCATGCAGAGGAACCTCTGTGCCAAAGAAGAAATGGGAGAAATCATTTTACTTTTTTTTAGAAATTATTAAGTTATTTCGATGGTGGTTTATCACCCATAAGGGTGGCTTTCGACACATGTATTCGATCGGGGTATTTTTTATTTATTATCTGGCATGCAGAGGTACCTCTGTGCAAAAGGAGAAATGGGAGAAATCATTCTACGATCTTTGAGAAATTTTTAAATTGTTTCGAGGGTTGTTTTTTCGCCCATAAGGGTGTCTTCCGACACATGTATTCGATCGGTGTGTTTTCTATTTGTTTTCTGGCATGCAGAGGAACATCTGTACCAAAGGAGAAATGGGAGAAATTGTTTTGAAAAATTCGTTCCAAGAACGTTCCAAACTTCAATCAGCTTATAATATTATATATTCCTGAGGAACGGATATTTTGCGAAGAATGAATAAAATATTTTAAAAGAATTTGAAACAATACACATATGCTGATAGCGCCTTTAGACTTAAAACCAGGGTTGAGAAGTTAATGTTTTTTTTTAACTGAATAAAGTTAAAGTTAATGGCTTTACAAAATTAATAAAGTTAAGTTAAAAGTTAAAGGAATAAAAAATTAAATTAACGTAAGTTAAGTGATCAATATTGAATTAACTCAAGTTGAAAAAAAAGTTAATTTCGAAAAAAAATATTTTTTAGATCAAAATGTCCTAATTTTTCTTAAGCCATAAGAAATTGATCAATTAAATTTGAATACGAGAAGAATTTGACTGTAATTAATCAATTTCTTATGACTTAAGGCTTAAAAAACTTATTGTAGATCCGGAAAGGTTTATGACATACCTACGGCATAACCGCATAAGCCAATTAGAGGGCTGCATTAGCATCTTAAGAAATTACTTAAGATGGTCTTAAAATATGAATATACGCTCTTAGGACGGAATCCACAGATGTTACTCAAGATTCGAGATGGTATTAAACTAGTGCATGAACCAATCAGAGAGCCGTATTAGCATCTTAAGACATTCCTTAAGATTCAGACTATGTTCGGACTATGGATTCCGGCCTTAGTCTTATTATGATATATCTTATTAATTTTCTAAGATATTTAAAAAAGATAAAAAATTTTTTTAACTTAAAAAAATGTTAAAGAGTTAACGTTTAAAAGTAACTTAATTAAAGGGAGGTTCTCATCTAGCGACCCGAAAATAAGGTAATTTTCTTGAATTTTTTTCTCATGGTAGGATGTAAATTATCAATTCTAGTTTTTTGGCACATATTTATCAAGTATTTAAGTACAAAAATAAATTTTTTCGACGCTTAATATAGTGAAGAAAATGTTTTATGCGTGCTGCAACGTGACCGTGTGAAAAAAATGTTGGTTGATTACAGCCAGGATTGCGGTCGAACGGATGATCTAAAACGAAAAAACCAAAAATTTTCTTAAAATATATGATATTTGTTGGAGCTTGATCCTATAAAATCGAAAAAATATCGAAAATTGAAAAAATGACATGCATTTGAATTTTAAATGTCGTTTTTTACATTTTTGTTCGCTCTTCAAAGTGCTATAAAAAATCGAAAAAACATGAAATATCAGTCGCATTTAGGTTCATCCTCCAATAAATTTAATTTACTTTAAAATAAAAAAAAATTTGACCCGATCCGTCAATTAGATCTTGAGAAATCGTGGCTACAGTTTTGAAAAACAGTATTTTTCAGAAAACGCGTTTAAAGTTTTGATAAGGGTTTTCTTACATTTGACCACTAATTTGAATGCAACGCCTGCACCAGCAGTTTTTGAAAATTGCACGTCACAATTTTTACACTTCACAATCGTGCTGACAATGAGAAAAGTGAAAACATTTAAAAAGTGCAAAATCACATAATTTTTTTATTTTTTCGTCAATTTTAGTTGATTTTAGTGTAAAAAGGTGGGTTCGCTTTTTGTACAACTTTTTTTTTCAGCCAAACTTTTTCTGGCGTTTATGGGGGCTTATTCTACACATAATAAGCTATCAAAAAACGCAAAAAAAATTTTGACATTTTCGGATCGAGTTTCATGAGAACCTCCCCTTAAGTTAAAATTTAATGCATTTAAAATTGTTACATCCCACTAAAAATCCCTCTTTCTTCATTATTATAAATATATGATTCACACATTTTCTTTATCTTATTTCTAGTTTGGTATTTCGTCTTAGTCAGATATTCTGTCTCCATTATATCTATATTTCGTAACTGTCCCTTTTATAGAAGGGCCTATCTTAGTTCATAAACATTCAAACAACAGATGACTCACGCTCGCATACTCTTATGCGTCACGTAGATAAAGAATATCTATTTTATAATCTTTTTCCTTCGAAGGCCTTTTTCTAGAAAAATGTTAAACAATAGCATATATGCCTAATAATTAAGTAGTAGTATATGGTAAGATCCTTCCGAATGCGAGGATGAATATCTTTTATTTTTCCTTTTCTTTGTTTTGTCTCTTATTCTTAATGAAACTAAAATCCAAGAGTCATAATATATAAAGTTATAAAATATTTTAACCCAACTTAAAATATACAACATTAATATAATTTAGAACATGTCGTTACATTTCGCCTCGCATAAGGATATTAGTTAAGGAAAATCGAACTTTTATAAATTATTAAAACTCTCGTCTACTAAGATAAGACTAGACTCGTAGTGTCGGGAGTAGGGCTTACGCGGAGCGCTGCTCCCTTATCGTAAGAAAACAAGCGCGAGCATAGGTTCCACCAAATTCTAAAGAATCTTGATTGGTCCTGGACGGACACTCCCACGTTCATTTTTTAGTATAAAAGAGCTGCGAAAAGCAGGAAAACTGCCAGTTGTTAGAAGAAAATTCATCATTATACCATTAGTCAGTTAAGCCAGTTGTTAGAAGAAAATTCATCGTTATACCATTAGTCAGTTAAGTCAGTTGTTAGAAGAAAATTCATCATTAACTAGTCAGCCAGTCGTCAGAAGAAACTCTTTAGTTGGAACTATCCTCACGCTTCGCATCTAGACGTAGGTTATTTCTCCTTTTGTGTCATTTATTTTTTTATTTTGTACTTAATAAACAGAATATAAAAGTTATTCAGCCGAAACCGAAATCTCAACTCTGCGTCTCGTCTAGTAGTACATGAATATCCGAGGAGTTGCTAAGACTGTCGCTGCCAATAGTGTGGCCCCCGTCCTAAGCATTTTTTCGGAGCATTCACAAATTATAGAGGACTGTGTTGTGACTGTCGCTGCCAATGGCGTGGCCCCAGTCTTAGACATTTTTCTCGAAATTAGATAATTTCTTTCGCGTTGCTTCCATGCCTTCAAAAGGTGGACGAAGAGAAAAAGAGAAGAGATTAAGGTTCCAGATCAAAACAGCCTTTAATAAAAATCACGATCCTTTTCCTTATTTCGAAAAACTAGCGCGTCTACTAAACCATAATAAACCATTAGATCCATCTCCCGAACGCAAATATATCCTCAGCCTATTAGAAATTAACCTCACCTTTCCCAATTATAAAACCATCCGAAAAGGCGATCCACGCAGGCTCGCCTACAAACTTCGCGAACTCTTTGGGACCGGGTTCAAAGTCACCCTTCCTAAAAACTATCCTACCCTTCCTCCTGAACATTCCTAATCGCACATCCTGACCTCCAATCCCAGGGTAAATTGCTTAAATGCATTGACCCAAAAATAGGAGAGAATTTCTAAAACCACGACGTTCCGTAACAAAATTAACTAAGTTAAGTTAAAAGTTATTAATTTTTTAACTTTTTTTTTAACTTTTAACGTTTTAACCCTTTCAGGGGCACATTTTTCTTTCCACTGAATTTGGTTGAAACTCGTTACTCGGGGGTTTTCGGGGTCGCTGAATATGAATCTGATGTTAGTTTTGAAAAATTCAAAATGGCGGATCCAACATGGCTTACATGAAAATTGTGAATCCAGTTATTTTTCTTTTCCAGTTTTTTTTCAGTTTTTTTTTTGTTTTATGTATAATAGTATATACAATCATATAAATTTATATATGATTATGTATGATCTATTTTTCTCTGGGTTGTAAATAAAAATACTGATGAGTATGAAAAGGCTTCCATTTTGTACAGGTCATCGGACAATGAATTGTCAAGTACATAACTCGTATACAAGCGTCTTCCATTTATATACTCACCGTTTTGAATCCTCAAAATCTATTTTCATTTTCGTATTCATTGACCTCGAAAACCACCAAGTAACTTTTTTCAAGCGAATTCAGTCGATTTTCAGTTTTTTGTCCGCCGTATTGGACCCGCCATTTTGAATTTTTGAAAACTAATATCAGATTCATATTTAGCGACCCTGAAAACCCCCGAGTAACTAGTTTCAAGCGAATTCAGTCGATTTTCAATTTTTTGTCCGCCATATTGGATCCGCCATTTTGAATTTTTGAAAACCGACATCAGATTCGTATTCAGCGACCCCAAAAACGTATAAATAATAACTTTCCCGTATGTGTTTGTACGGAATTATGTTTCACAAATGATTTTGTTTCAAAAAATGGTAATTTTTTGGTATATTTTTGTTTATAATTAATTAACTATAGTATTTTAATACGTGCAATATCTTCCATTCGATAAATAAATGCCTTGACTATGTAGAAAATCAATCACGACGTAAACAACATGAGAAACTGATTTTTAAATGTGAAAAAACTAGCTGATAAAAGGTGGGTCGCTGGGCGACCCACTGCGACGCAAAGGGTTAACTAGTTACTATACCCTGCTAAAACTAACTTAGTTAAAATCTCTTTTTTCGTTTTCATGCATATGTCTGAATAATCTTGAAAATAGCAGTGGCTGCATTCCGTAGAAAAAGCTGCTTTGTAATTGTTGTAAAATTCTTTATTTCTTTAATATGATTAGTTTACATTCCAAAATGTCTTTCGAGGAAAATCTTACTCGATATAATAAACATTACATATATTTTTATTGTATAATTCGAAAAAATAAAATTTTTCTCAGAGAGAAGACGTTTTGGAATGTAGTCCTACATCCAGTCTGAAGAATTATAAAGTACAAGCCTAATTATATTTAAGAATTCTACAACAGTTGCAAAGCTGCTTTTTCCGCTGAACGCAGCCAGTGAATCGCCATTAAGAAAAATTTACGCTGGATTACTAGTAGTTTTGTAATAGTATAATCCAGCCGAAGCGTGAAATGTGTTTACTCTGTTTATCATCTAGTCAAACAAAACAAATCTACGTCAATAAACAATATTTATAATATATATATTATTTTACATTTCCTTTTTTATAATTACACAGAAAGTTCAACAAAATATATAATTTATGTATTAAAGTTTATATATAATTCCTATTTTCTAAATATTGGGAGTACAAATTAGTTCGGTCCGTTTTCCAAAAGATGGCTTCGGCTGTTGTGGTTCATAGTGATAGCTGATTTTGGCGGTTTCAGAGAGGTTAGACATCAGCTAATAATATTCAGTTTATATCGCTTTGAGTTTCATACAAAAACCTTGATTTTTACTGTGTTTGAAATGTCGAATTTTGTGTTAACCAAGCAGCATTTACGGGAGTTTTAATTTTCTGCTTTATTTGGAAAAAAAAGTGCAGCTGAAGCCCATCGAATGCTTGTCGAAGTTTATGGTGACACTGCTCCAACTGATAAATCATGTAGGGAATGGTTTCAACGTTTCAAGAATGGAGATTTCAGCGTTGAAGACAAGCCTCGCTCTGGACAACCAAAAAAATTCGAAGACAAAGAATTAGAGGCATTACTCGAAGAAGATCAGAGTCAAAAGCAAGAGAAGCTTGCAGAATCATTGGGACTAACTCAACAAGACGTTTCAGAGTACGATTGAGAGCCATGAGAACACATGGGATGCATTTTGAACACAAAAAAACGGACCGAACTAATTTGTACTCCCAATATAATTTACATTATAACTAGGGAATTTGAAAGAGATTTCTGATTATAATTTATTAACATGTACTCAACATTATTGTAAAATCCTAAATTTTCTTCAGAGCTCATAAAAAATCAGTATCTGTGCAACTATTCCTTTTTTCCAATTCAATTTTCTAGTTCGACGTGGAAAGACTTTTCGGCGATGCTCTAATTCACGTGAGCGTATACGTCGAGGCGAACAGCAAAGAACTGTATATGTCGAATGTGTTGTGTACGGACGAATACGGGGGGCGTACAGTGACGTTGCCGTTCCATTCAGACGCGAGAACGCAATTAGTGACGACGCGAGGCGCCGAAATAGCGTCGGCGTCACTCATCGCGAGACTCGGTTTCAATACCGTAAAAGAATTCTCTCGTGACGACGCATACAGTCTTTTAACATTCTCGGCTGGATGACGCGTCTCGGAGCGATCGCCAATTTTCGACGGACGCAATGCAGGAAGAATTTCTAATCGACCATTGTCGAGATATTTATAGGAATCTATATCTTCTATATACTGATCGCAGTTTCATCAATTTGATTTATGATTTTTGAAATTGATAATCACAGATATGTGTGACTATTACGTATGGCAATGCTAACATCTTTAATTTATAAATTGGCGCTTTGACGAATTTTAATACTCTCGAAGAAGTTTAATGTCAAAAATTATTTTAACCTTTACAGGAAATGACGATTTTGTTGAAATATATAAAAATTTAACTATATATGTAGATACAGATTTGAAAATAATTTTGTTGGATTATCAGAATAATTATGTAGAAAGCTCAAGCATGATAAACAATACTGCAAAAAGTTTTGACATTCTAGCAATTGAACACTTTACATAATTATTTGTAATTTAATAGTCCTAGAAATTTCTTTTCAGATCTGTATATCTATAATTAAATGTTTAGACATTTTAGCAAAATTGTTCTCTTTATATACAGAACAAGAAAGCCAATATAATGGCACGGTGTCATATTTTGGAAGAAAAAATACAACGAAATATAAATTACAAATCTTATTTAAAATAAAAAAATTTTCTTCTAAAGATTAATGTCTTTCAATTAAAATCTTCATTTACGACGATTGCAATCTTCTCATGGATGGATCATCGCGTTAAACAATGTCTTGCCGATCATCTGATGAGTTATTGACTCGAAGAGACCTTTTAATTCGGTCTAATTGAACGATCAGCACCGTAAAAATTGTATCCGCCATTGCATCTGATTGTTAAAAGGTCATCTTGATCCTTTTTGTTTTCAGTTACTGACACGAATGTTCATTTTTTTATTCATAATTGTATTTAAAAACAAAGTTTAAAGGTTTTAAACATTAAAACTTTCATCTCGGAAAAATTATAGGAATTATTACATAAAATGAAAACTTACTTTTACACACATCTGTGATTATTTTACTTTCATTCTTCTTATATCAACCATAAATAGATACGAATAATTCTGTCGAGACGCGTGCGTGGAATTTACGAGATTGTTCTTTCGCGGGGGTCGTTTATAAGGAAACGATTGCGCGAGTTTATTAGTCATGCTGGGTTGCGCGGGCAATGATGATTCGTTTTGTATCGTTCTCGCCTACGCGCGGTCTTTATATGAACAAATTCTAAGAGCGAGGCCACATTCTCGTGTGACGTATTATTTGTTTTAATACGAAAATAAGTCCACTCTCAGAGTATAGAAAGTCGACACATTGATCTCAATGAGAATTTTCTCGACAGAAAAGAAGTCAATTTTTTTAAATTTGGCAGGTTTAGTTTTTTACCCAAAATATCAATATTTAGCACGTTTTTCACCTTTTCCTCTTCTTAAAAATATATCAGAGCGTATATCTATCATCAATATACTCACATAAACGACCATGAATGTATGTACATTAACTAGATATCTCAAAATTATTGTAAATAATAATATCTAAAAAAAAATCGAATCTTTTTTGTTATATAGAAAATTACGTTAAATTCTTTTAAATTTATCAGCCGTCAAATCTAGTTTATCCGAAGAATTAATATCTAGTACGTTTTTTCACACACCTTTCTTTTCTTGAAAAAATATCTGGGCCCACAACCTCGCTTTAAGAGGCTGTAAACCGTAAAGCCGTAGGAAATTGACCAATCACAGTAGATTATTTTTCTCACATTCAACTATGATTGGTCATTTTCTTATGGCTTTACGGCTGAGGACCTCTTAAAGCGAGGTTGTGGATCTAATCTTACATAAACGACTTCGAATACATTAAATGTCTCAAACTATTTTTAAAAAAGCAAGATAATCAATAGGCTCATGTAAATAAATCCAAAAACAATATAATAAAATGCCAATGTGAGCCGACATAAGTTATTATAGAAATAATATTTCTAATAAAATCAAGAATTTTTTAAAACATTTACCTTTTATGGCTTATAGAAGCATAAACAAACTCAATAAATTCATAAAGGTCCAGAGGGACGTATTGCCTCAATTCTGCCAATCCGGTGTAGTATACAAGATTGATTGTAAGGACTGTGATGCGTTTTACGTTGGGCAAACAAGCAGAACGCAGAAATCATATCAACAGAAATACGACGCAATATTAGGTTATTAGGTTATTACACAACATCATACTGACATATCTCATGAATTTGATTGGGATGGTGTACATATTTTAGACAAACAACAGATTTTAAATGAAAGACTGATATCATATCAGAGATGATACATGTTAAAAAACAAAAACTAGGCCTGAATTTACAAAATGACATATTTTCATTTGGTCCTTTATATACAGATTTATTTTCTGAGACGTAATATGCTTCTATTCTAAAAATTTATCTCTTGTCTATGTATTATTTTTATTCATGTATATGGTATTGTCATTGAGGTACATGTTCTATTGTTAACTGTTTCTCTTTATTTTATTTCACATTTGTCTGCCAAACAGTTAATATCTTGTTTAATAACTTTCTTTTAAATTCCATGTAAGTGAACTAAATTTTGATATCAATTACTTTTATAATAATTGTATATTAATTTATTCACAATTGTGCCCACACAGTAAACTGAACAGTATAATGGAACTTGTACAATTTACTACATTGATAACAGACTAATCTTGACAATATCATGTAAGTTAACTCATCAAAAAAACTTTTCGTTAACAAATTATAAAAATATACTCTTTTCGTTCTTTTTCTTAATTATTTTTAGTAAATCTAACAATTTGATGATTAGAAGATTCGACTTATTCCGACACTATCACCATGTTATGTTTTATATGCGCTATTTATTATAAATGTAAGTAAATTCTTATATTTAATCATTTCTTTGTACTGAAGAAGACCCGAACGAGGGTCGAACCGTATACGTTTTATTATTCATTTTGAATAAATTTTAATATATACACACTAATAACTTGTATCGACTCACATTGGCATTTTATTATATCTAATGTGTATTTTTAAATAATAACATCTAAAAAACGGAGCAATCTTCTATCGAGGGAAATTACTGAGCTGAATTCTCTTAAATTTGTTAGCCGTCATATTTAATCAATATTTAGCACGACTCTTTCGCCTTTCTCTTTTTTTCTTAAAAAAAAAAAAAAAAAAAAAAAGTAGTACAAATTAGTTCGGTCCGTTTTCCAAAAAAATGATCGTCTCTAAAAACAAGTCATTTTTTCGAGATGGAATTCGAAAATTGCCTGAGAGATAGGAAAAAGTAGTAGCCAGCGATGGACAATACTTTAATTAATCTGTTCATCCATTTGTTTTGAAATGAATACGTTAATTAATGTCTCAACCAATGTCTATTTTAAACAATGATATCTAAGATCAGGGCAATCTTCTATCTCATGAAAAATTATGTTAAAATATTATTAAGTAGCGGCGCGAACGTCCGTAAACAGTAAAATCGATCGCGTTTTTTCATCCGCGCAGGAAGTAGGTGGCGACGCTCCGCCATTTCATGTCCGTCAACTTTCCGCTAACGACCCTCCTGCTATTTGGCGATTAATGTCTAATTAAATTTAGGCCGTCATCGTGGCATGTCAAAAATCTCGCGAGCATCCGCCCGCGCTGCTGCCGCTGCTGGCTCGTAACCGACCGCGAGCGGCCGCGTGGTCACGAGGTGACCCGAGCGCAACCGAGGATAGCCGAGCACCCACAAGCGGCCTCGCCGGCGTCGCCGGGTATTTAAACGGCTGCCGGTGAGCCGCGCTCATTCCTCAGACAGGAACGAGACACGGGACGTGACACGTGCCGGAGTTGAAGGGTACTCACAATCGGTTGCCTAGATTCTCGCGATCGAATCGTATTTGACGCGGCGCGGGTCCTCGTCGAGTGATTACAGTGACAAGAGACACGAAAGTGCTGCTCCTGGGCGAAAACAAAAACATGGCCGACAGTGGTATCAAGCGCAACATTCCCATCAAACTCGGTGACTTCAGCGTGATCGACACCGAATTCTCCAACATACGCGAACGCTTCGACGCCGAGATGAGGAAGATGGAGGACGAGATGTCGCGGTTTCGCAGCGAGCTGATGAACCGCGAGAGCAACAACTTCTTCAAGAGCACCACCAGGTATGTCGAGGGACTCTCTACTCTCGATATTTTCATCTCTCTCTCTCGCGCGAGACGCTCAACCTTTCAGGACACCCCGGTTACGTTCTCCCTCTCGCGCGTCTCTCTACGCATAAATTCGTTGTGCACGCCTTACGTTTTGACTACACGTTCCATAAAACGCACAAAAAATCACAAGTTAACAATCTCACAATTACTTTTATTTCAAAAAAGTTCGTACATCATCTGTCATAAGTTCATCACAAGCATCAAATTTATTCTTCAAAATATATTCTGAATCCTAAATTTAAAATAGACGTCAATCAAGATTATTAAATTAAAACGAACTCAATTTTGCTTCTTATGTAAAGTCACTTCTTTATTTTATAATATTCTTCGAAAGAAAATAAATTGTTGTTTTGTTTATTTTTGTAATAAGTACATTTTAAGATTTTTATATGAGAAAAAAATTCTTTGTTAAAGCTAACGTAGAAGGAAGAAAGTAAATTGAGTAATAATTGTTCTTGATAATAGAATATATGATATTTTTCTGTATGTATAATTCGCATAATATATTTATTTTATCTTTGACCTGTTCTTTTAGCTGGACTTCTTGCACAGTTTATCCTTCCTTTTTCTTTCTTCTACGTTGTATTGGAAAGAAAAAGAGAAAATGTGAACTGAAATGCGCACACAACACACATATACAAAAAGTTCAGCTAAAAAACTTCGGTTAACATTCAGTGAACAACAAGGATATAAAATGACTGCGTTCAACAGAGAAAGCAGCATTATAACTACTGTTAGAAGAAGATTCTTTGATATAATTGGATAATACATTTAAATTCAGTGAAACACTAAAGGCAAGGCAATTACGTTAATCTTTAATTGTTAAAAAAATGTTATATATTTACTCTCTAATATCGCGAGTCCACTAAATTATTTTTCAAAAGTTAAAAAAATGAAATTCATTAATCTAGAAAACATTTTTATTATATCTTTTTAATGTTTAAATTAACATATTTTACCTACCGAAATTAATAATAGAAATCATTTTTTTTCTCTACATTACAAAAAAAAAGAAAATATTAAGTATGTAAGAAGTTCAGCTAAAAGAACAGTCCCAATGATACATCATGTGCATCATGCGCTTTATGGAACACAGTCTGCAAAACACGATTGCTTTTCCTGTTGGATCGTTTTTCGTAAATTGCTAGAAATTCGACGTATAGTGTGGTGTAATACTAGTAATTTATTAAAACGTAAGCAATCCAATTGGAAAGCAAGCAGGGTGCATCGCAGCAGGCTTCACATCGATTTCGAAAAGCTTTCCTTTCCAATTACGAACGATAATTCGAACGCTCGCTTGCTTACACCGGTGACCGATACGAACAGTATATTTACGAACCGGCATCGGCGTATTGTGTATGGTATACATTGAAATCTCGAGGTCGTCTCTCGAGGGAATTACAGGTTAACGGAATTACTGTGCACGCTGTACATCGTACATCGGCGAGAAAGATCGATAAAAATAAACGTAGGTCGCGGATAATGCGATTGACATTGAGGATATCGATCCTTTCGTTCGGACAAATGAATCTAATTTGTCCGATTTGTCGTAGTTGCGACGCGCGAGAGGATTAAAGAGAACTTGCGAGAGAGTGGCCTTCGTATCCTCGCGCGTTAAAATTTTTCTTTTATTTTCGCTCAATCGTATCGATATGCGGTAGGTTTTATTTCTGATACCTGCACTTCTCTTTTAAAAGAGATTTTATTTCGTTTAAAAGGGATTCTATAATATTTTATTTGATACATCACGTCCGGCATTGAAATTACTCGCGATCGAAGGCAATTATTAACAGTCGTTGGAAGTCCACGTATCAATTTGCGATATGTCAGGAAAAACATGTATTTTCTTTTTGCGTGATAACGATTCACCGATCATTGGAAAGCAGTATTTTACGTTAAGCCATAATCACACTAGCGATTGAGCGATTGTGATTGACGATCAAAGCAGTCACCGATTACTTTGTTCCGATTGGTTGAGAAACAATCCTCAATCGTCAATCACAATCGCGCAATCGCTAGTGTGATTGACGATTGAGGATTACTTTTCAACCAATCAGAGCATAAGTAATCGGTGACTGCTTTGCTCTGATTGGTTGAAAAGTAATCCTCAATCGATCGTTAATCACAATCGCGCAATCGCTAGTGTGATTACGGCTTTACGCGTTCCATCTCGCGACAGTCAAGCGATTAAAGAGATTAGCAATCTACAGATCGATCGTATGCGTTATCGTGCAGATGCAGTTTAATATTTTAAGACGATGATTCAAGATTGATTTTCAAATAAGCAGCGTCGTTACATAACGTATAGATACGATAAAATTGATTATAAAAAGAAGATTGAAAGATTATAAAAAAATTAACCAACCAAAAAAAGGTGCAAGGATAAAAACCTGACATAGAAAATGATGTCACTTGTTAGATAATGTCGCTTGTAGCTCGTCGCGTTTTATGAGACTCGACATAAAATCACTTACTTGCAGGATGATTAGTTTATATCGTCGCATCGCTGTCTTGCCAAAACTGTTCTAAATGTTATATCAATTTAAAATCCAATATTAATTAATGTTATCATATCAATTTAAAATCTTTTGTTTGCGTGATGATTAATTTACGTCGTCGTTACTTTACCGAAATTTATAGAATGTATCATTTCAATCTTATATCAATTTAAAATTGCTCATTTATGTATGTGATTTTAATTTACGTCGTTGCTGCCTTGCCGACACTCGGAGTGTATCGATTCAATTTTTCAGTAACACAATTAAATGTCATCGTATGTCATATTAAATAATAAATTTACAGATTATAAGCTTTTGTAAAAATATATAGCTATTCTTTGTTATGAAAAGTCGTCTCATTTTGCCTTCGCAAAAATCGCAAGAATAAGATCTCTTATAGTTAGCGCAATTCGGATGCGATTCGCAGATTACATTTTTGCATCGATACAGTCGTTTCGTGCATTCAGTTTCTATTTATAGAGGTTCCGTCACTGCACTCTCGGACCAAGAACCTCCTTTGGCGACTCGACCGCGAAGAGTGAAGCGGTTGATCCGGGGAATGCGTGTGTTGGAAATTTGTGAACGCCCATAGTCATGTGAAACTTTATTGTCGAGATCGCTTAATTATCATAACAACAAAGTTCAAAAATGTTTATTATGTAACCGTCATTTATTTGAGAGAGAAAAATGTACCAAATTTTAACAAACAAATTTATTTTAATAGTAGTAACTCTTTAAAATCTTTGAAGTGGAATCTAATTCTCTAAATTCTAAAGAATGATAAAGAATGACAATTAAATCAATTTATTCTGTCCAGTTTATGTTTAAATTAAATTAATTTTGAAAAAAGTAGCTCAATTGTCAATTTTTAAGAATGAGATTTACTCTTTGGAATTAAGTTCCACTCCAAAGAGATTTTAAACAGAATTTTTAACATTTATTTACGGTAATAATAAATATATGTTTATTTAGTAAATATTCAACTAGTACTATTTCAAACAAACATTTTTATATTAAATTTTGATATATTTTTTTCTCAGAGTACTTTTGATAAATCTATTTCATACTTTATCCGCATACACTCTAAAAAATGTAGATGTGGATTTAGTACCCATGCGGTATCTACGTATAATTCCAATTAACATGGTGTGGATTTAATCGTAGACTTATAAAATAGACCCAGCATGCCCTTACGACAGAAGTGAAGCTAGCGGAGCGGTAAGAGACATCGGTAAATCTCTGTCCTTCTCTTATGTGTACATATTCACAGTAATGGAAAAGAATAGAACTTCACCGTTGTGCTTTTGCTCTCACTTACTCTTACTGACATATCGGTTTTACTTCTACCACGTGGGCTGAGTTTATCTTATAAGTTTATAGACCTAATAGCATTGATTTTAAATCTACATCATGTTGGTGTTAATCATCTATAGTCCAGTGTGACTTTGAAGTTATATGCTAACAGCTAAGATATCGCGATAACTTGTTAATTTATTTAATTTTGAAAAATAAAAATTTTTACACTTAAGTTACATAAATTTTTATACCTAGTCGTCAAAAAAATTCATAGAGAATTATTTTCAACACCAACACAGCGAGAATTATACATATAGACTCTGCATGGTATTAAGCTTCGGTATTAACCGCTTTTTTTAGAGTGTATGTTCTTTGCAATTTTTACGTTAATATTTGGATTAAATAACGCAAAACCCATACCTAAAATTAAACGCTTTTTTTTTTTTTACGAAACTAAATAATAACTAAATAATTTTCCAATAAAAGTTTGTCATTTTTACGGTCATTTTATACCATGTTTAATCTTCATAAATCAATCATAGATTAATAATGAAAGGAGATTCAGATTTAGACATCTGAGTTCTATACGTTCTACAGGAACTGAATTCTACAGGAAAAAAAAAAAGATTGTTTCGTCACACACAACAGAAACATTCACGTAAAACTCGGAATATTTGAAATGTGGGAAACGCAACTGTATACGTGTCGCTCGCGGAATTACAAACGATGTCTATTACGCAATTACATGACATGCGTCTCGTTGAACGCACAACGGACGCGTTCACTGCATTTTTGACGGCACACCGAGGCACGCACACGGTCGCGTCTTCTGAATGCAGCATTGTCATCATTCGAAACAGTAGTTGAAAGAAGCGAGATGGGAACACGGGAAAAGAATGAACAATGTTAAATTCCGGAATTTTTACCTATCAAAATAAATCCAGTCAACGCACTCCTGCGTCCGCGTGTTTATTTCCTACTAGGAAAGAGCGGTTTTACTATGAAGTAAAATTTAAGCTAAATACAGATTTAATAATTTTATTGGACGATCTAAATAGTTATATTGAATCAAATAGGTTATAAAATGTCAAAACCTTTTACAGTATTAATATCAATATTATCATTAAGCTTAAGAGAACATTCCTAAATAATTATTTTGATAGTCCGATGATTATTTTCGGATTTGTATTTCTACTGGAAAAAGAGTATGGTTGCATTAATTAAAATTCTAATTGACAAGAAATAAATCGGAAAAAGAATGATTTTGTTAGACTATAAATTTAGCTACATATACATCTAAAAAAATGTTATTAGATCCATCCAAGTAATGCAAGGATGCTCAAATTGATTGCTAGAAAATTTTTTGCAACATTAACATTATTTTGAATCTTTCGTGTAATTAGTTTGCTGGTTCAACATAATTATTTTCGAATCTGTATCTATTTGTCTGTGCTAAATTTTTAGTTATTTTAGTAGAAGCATTTTTTCTGTGCAAAATTTTCTGATTGAATCTATGATAATTCTGATTGAAGTAAAACCAGAAATCTACTCGACACGATTATCTATCTTCGTTTATTTTCAATCGGAAATTTTATCTCAGTGTACCTAAATTTGGATATTCCAGCAAGACATTCTCTTCATGTAGATAAATGTTAAAAAATTGTATTTATTGAAATTACATTATGATGGACGAGTTACTTATGCATAATGCAATCGTCGCGTCGCGCGTGTGCTGCATTGAATTAATGTTGTTTTCCTATACATAGTGCTCGAAATAAAGTTGACGCTTTATTTAAATGTATATTTTCGCGGTACACCACGTTATTACGTCAATGCGACCCTGACATTGTATCGCGATGCACCATCGCGAATGGCCCCCACTGGAATCAAGCACTAAATCGTGGCGCAGGAAAGGTGAGGAGCTTGCAGGGATCCTAGACGAGCCATTTTACGCAGTAATTTTTACGACGTCGTCGAGGCAACCGCATCGTCGCCGTCCACGTTTTAAAGCGAGGTACACTCGGTCGGTATATTGACTCGCTCACCATCGGTCAAGGATGATCCCGAACGAGGATCTCTATCCACCCGCGCATAAAACGATCATCAAGCTTCGGTATGTTGTTTAGCGCGAATTCTCCAAGTCCGAACAAATTCGTATTTACATTTGTTTGTCATCAGTTCACTTTGAGTAACGGTTCGTTATTCGCGTTACAAAATATCATTTTACTACGCAATTAAATTATTTTCCTACACTATTTCTTTTTCATCTGTATTAATTACCGATTAGAGATGTTGTTTATTATTATGTTTATGATTTATTTTTTATATCTCTCTTTCAGAATTTTTTTTTTAATTCGACGATTGTAGTAAATGACGATGCATACACTTTAAAAGTTTATTTTGGTATCATAAACCTCACACAAAATAATCACTCAGCCTGACTTACGTTATAACCTTTACCTACATTCATTCAAATCTATAAGATCTTTTATTTGCTATATTTTTTTCGCTCTTATATACAAACAATACATTTTCTTTGCCCTGTTGGATGATTTGAATTTTTTTAAATATCAAAAGGAAAATGTCTGGCTGTTACACAAACGTACAAGATTGGATAATCGATATCACCTACTATGCAATTACAGATTTACGCTTTGAATCATGTTTGGGAAGAAACAAACTTTCATTTTTTTCAACAATAACAACAAAAGAAAAAAAATGTTCTAATTCTATTAAATGATTATAATACGATTCTATATATAAAAAATCGAAAATTGCAAGTACGATGGAAATATATGACGACGTATAAAATACAGAACCTAAAATTCTGGTTAAAAAATGATACTTCATTCATTAAAAAATATTAGTATAATTTTAGAGATATTCGAGTTACTATATATAGTACGTTCATCCCAGTTAATTAAATTATTTCAACTGTCATCACAAAGATTAGCACTCTTTTCTCTTAGCTGCAGAGTATCTTATTTAATTTTAATTTTAATTTTATTGTGACATAGAAGAATTTTATTCATGGATATTTTAATTCTTTTTCTACTATTTTTGACAAGGTAAATAAACTCATATTCTTTTAAAATAATTTTTAGAACTCCGTTAAGTGTTATTTTTGTATTTTTATCAGGATCTTTTTTATACTTATGACATCAATTTACAACATCATTTATACCATAATTATGCAGTTGGATGAAGAATGTTCATAATTTTTGTATTATTTTATTTATATTTAATTGAAGAATGTTTATATTTATTGTATTTTTTAAATTTATATTTGAATTCTATACATTTATATACATTGAAAATGACCCGATCGGAGTCGAAACGTCTGAAAATGCTATATTTATATATTTTTTAAATTATACGTACGTTAAACATATTTGCCTTTTTTCTTATTTGTATTGTTTTATACATGTTGAGCCTTGTCATTACTTATTCTTATTTTTAATTAAATTAATTTCGTCGATTTAATTTATGTTATGTTTAATTTATGATTTAATTATGTCGAGCCATTCGTCTCGATCAACATTCCTTCTCGTAATTTGACTTGAGAATTTCTTATAAATCATAGCCAGATCCATTTTGAGAAACATGCCGGTGTCGTCATTGACATAAAAAAATTGGCATAAAAGATTCTGAAGCGTTTATAAATACTACCTATGCGTCGTGGTAAGCAGGTGTTCGGTATCGATCGTGTATTCTCGATGGATCATTCGTGGGAGGTGAATATGGTCCATTACAAAGTCCGAATAATCACGTGTTTCTGACGTAATTCTTATGTTCAGGGACGGTTACCGCAAATAGACAAGCGCGCATGGCACATCATCACGCAGAATGCAGGCGTCTTCGACGCGGACATGTCATTAACGTGTAGACTGTGGCTCATCTGTAACAGACAGACAGCAAGATATACAGATATTATCGACTCTTCAGGCACCTGTTTGGATTCTAACTTTTTATTCTTCATTATTATTTGAATTGAACTTTGTTAATAATCAGATCGTACACTTTGGAGCTAACCATCATTTAGAAACGTGAAAATTATTTTATAATTGTACATCGCAATAATCTTTTGTGTTATTTAATAATGGAAGCACTAAAACATCTGGTTTTACATCGAGCTTATAAATGCAAGCAAATTTATCGAATTATCTTGAAAAAGTAAATATCTTCCAATGTACACAAATTTCCTATTTTATTGTAGATTGCAATATGTTAGTTTCTTGACAGGAAATCAATAATTGTATCACGTCCAACATTTTGCCTCCATCGAAAACGAACGTAAGATACAAATTTTATGGATATCGTGCAGCAGATAGCTTTGATGCTCCCGAATAGACGGTTCGTCAAGATCCGAGCAGCAACAGGAAATTATCTCTTATAGAGGCAGGGCAATAGCTTGCTAATTGACTTTGGTGAACTATGCTAAACTTCATGCTCTTGAACTTTTGCTGATAACTGACGTACTGTCGGCTAGACATAGCGATGTATATGCGTGTCAAAAGGAGATTCACTTTCCGCTCATACTCTCACACACGCGCTCTTTTGTTTCGTCGTATTATACAACCATGGTCTTTCTGTTACACAATGTGCCGGCGTGTAACTGACTGAGTTAAGCGATTCATTGACTTTCAGCCGACCATTGGCATCGCGTAATGGCTAAATATGATTCCGTCGAAACGTGCTCGTCGTGCCGATTATCTCATTCGATCGATAGAATTAGT
Organism: Cyphomyrmex costatus; assembly: GCF_001594065.2. Taxonomy (NCBI): domain Eukaryota; kingdom Metazoa; phylum Arthropoda; class Insecta; order Hymenoptera; family Formicidae; genus Cyphomyrmex; species Cyphomyrmex costatus. The sequence continues at coordinate 52,091 of NW_017280187.1, forward strand.
TAACTAGATATGACTTGTGTGTGATGCCGATAATAAATTCTTTGTCACTCAACAAGCAAATCATAAGAAATTGGGTATATGCAATTTCTAGAGACATTTATCATTTTGCACAATGGTTATTTTTATATTTTTTAAAAAATATTGTAATAAAAACAACATTAAGGTTATGTGTTAATATTTTAGCCCTCTAAACTTGTTCTATCTTTATTCTGTTTTATCATGTCAAACGAAAGCGAGAAAAACACGGATATTATGATTTCCATTTATAAATTCTCTTTGTAATTGAATTTAATATGTTGAAATTGTGCTGTGTATACTGATACAAGACTTCGAGACTGATACATACAGGTACCAATCATTTTCAATGATTTCAAGTAGTAAACATAGCTAAACAGATTAGATAAACGCTACTGATATACGTCAATAATAAATTTTCATTACTGTTTCATGTTTACTATTTTTATCATAATTTTTTAATGAAACTTTTCTTTCGGTGAAATATTTCGTTGAAGACTTCTCATGCATATAACTTTAATGATACTTATTGAAATCACATATGTTTAATTATTTCTTGAATTATAATTTTGTTATATAAAATCAATTAAAGTATATAAGGCCGGAATCAGACTACGCATTGAAGATTGAGATTAAAGATTGAAAGATTGAAATTTGGCCAATCAAAATAATACGAGCTAAGATTTCTTTATTCTCATTGGTCAAATTTCAATTTTTTAATCTTCAATCTCAATCATCAATGCGTAGTCTGATTCCGGCCTAAGACAGTCATATATTCACGTAGTATAAAATGCGTGTAAAATAACGTAATGAATAAATAGAATGAAATCAGAATTTATTACTTCGTTATTCGCGTTTCGTTTGGCCTTTTCACTCCGACGAGTCGGGTTTTGTAAGAGCTCGCGCGCTATGGTCGACCTCTCTCGATTTCATGAGACGAGATCCGACCTTTCTCTTGTCTGGCATAATTGTTCTCTACCGCATTTCTTTCCCATTCTTTCCCACGCAGCTTTCCTACGGCTTTGCTCGAACCCTTTCTTTGCACTTCCCATTGGCGAACGTCTCGTGATATTTAAATGTTACGAGTTAGATTCAATCAGGATTTCACGGTAACGTATAGTAACTCGGTTTTTTGTAAAAAAAAAAAAAGCATAAGTCGTATGATGCCTTTGCATTCTCCATAATAGATTTGTCGAAAAATCGCTGATAGGAATTTATTGATAGTAATCTCTTTGTTCAATAACTATACGCACGAATGAAATAAAACGCGGAAAATAATCGTTATTACTGCCAAACACGTTATATCGCGTGACGGGATATAGTGACATTTCATTCTTGGAATCGTTTTACTCTGTCATACAATTTATTCGACCATCACAAAACTTTATAAATGTCGGACACGATCTCATTTCTTTCGTACATTAATTTTTATCGAAAAGATTCATGTATTATCTTGCAAAATATGATTTTTGTTTCTACAATAGAAGGGCAAAATAATATTTATTAGAAAAATCTAGACTTAAAAAAGTTTATAAAATTCACAACACAGGAATTTTTCACGGTATTCAAACATTTTGTTCAAATTTTGCTAATTTTACCAAAATCATTTGTGTATTGAAACAAATGTTATTGATTATTGTTAAAACAAATCGTCTTTTCAGGTTTATATATAAATCCCAACTATATATATTATAACTATTATAACTATAATACTATTTTAACTATGGTATACTATACTACTACTATTAGGTATACTACTATGCTACTGTACTATAACTTACTATTATAACTATTATTATTTATATATGTGGTTTTATATATATATATATATATACACATACATATACATATATATAAATAATTATAAAAGAATACTCTACATGATATTTATATTGGAGTACAAATTAGTTCGGTCCGTTTTCCAAAAGATGTTCGCCTCCAAAGACGAGTCATTTTTTCGAGATGGAATTCGAAAATTGCTTGAGAGATGGGAAAAAGTAGTAGCCAGCGACGGACAATACTTTAATTAATCTGTTTATCCATTTTGTTTTGAAATAAATGCATTTTTGAACACAAAAAGACAGAACTAATTTGTACACCTAATAATAACGTTAGTCATAAATTCTCCATAAACTTACGCTGCAGATACTCTCTAATATCTGTATTTTAAAACTTGTATTAATTTCGAGAAGCGATAAATGAAGCTGGATAATATAGCGGTGCAGTAGAATTGGTTAAATCGAAGTTAATTCTACGAGGAAGAACTTAAGGGGACACGAGTAAACGTGACTCGAGAAATCACGATTACCCTCTCTGCAAGTACGGTTGCAACGACGTAATCGCGTACTATTTATAGTATCCTACGTGGTAGTAGGTCGACGACCTCTCCGAAGACAAGGCAAGACACTTCCGGTTATCATGACATTTAGTTCGACGATATTTCGCGCCAAGTTAGAGGCGGTGTTAAGCTTGTTCTTATCTGCATGTATAAGCACGTTTACGATCGATCAGAGTCCTTTTGGGGGACCGTTAATAAGTTTAACGTCGATTATCAACGGTAATTAGCGTCGATTCCCGTAGAAAAAGATCACAGGGGTAAAGGCAGGTACCCGTTCGAGAAATTTCGTTTTATCGTAAATGAAATGTTTCTTTTAAACAAGTTTAGAATCAATAAGATTTATTACGTATGTATTTGCCGAGTGCGCTTATTAATTTTTTAAGTTGTACAAATAATTTGTATATAACCTTCACGATTAATTTGCTGCGTGTTTGACGTGTGTCAATTGTCTTACTGCTTTTTATCCTTTTTTTTAAAGCCACTTGCCAGCGTATTTTTATAATTTACGATATAGGCATATATTAGTTGCATAATAATTTCTAGTACATACACGCGATTTTGGCACTACGGTTTATTTTCATTTATTTTTATTTTTGTATCAAGTTTTATGAATATGAAGATATAAGAGATAATAAGTCTTGTAAGATTACTTTTTTCGTAATTTATTAAGGAGTCGTATTGTAATATTTTTAACTAGCAAAAATAAGACATAGTGCAAAAAAAGAGAAAAATAAAGGAAATAAGTATCACATTTAAAAAAGTACCAGAATTTCAATTAAATCTTGCTGAGAATGTCGCTCGCTCATTGTTTCTTGGCAAATAGACTTATTGCTCTTAATATTATAAGGTAAATATACTTGATCACACACACAAATTTATTAATATAACATATGATTTTATATACAATTTAAAGCGGTATTTCTTTGCTAAAAAAAAATTAACGATTGAAAATTCGAGGTAATGCTATCAGCACATTGTAATTTCAATGAGAATGGTTTTCATCACTGGCTAAACTTTGAACAGTTATCCGTCAGTTAAACAGTTGTTGTTACAACGATAAAGATAGACGTAGTCATGAATTTATATGACCAAAGTTTTAATAGATTCCCAAATAGATTCAATTATTTATTCGCCATGGAGAACTGGTGCTTGTTGATGAAGATAACAAAGATAGCGGGGCAAGAGTGATTTGTCGTTAATGAAACCAGGAAGCGCTCGGAAGGGATCTCTAAGATCTTAGATCATCTGACGAATAACTGTTAATCGCTGGTGAAACCCAATCTGAGGAAACTGCAGGACAGAGATTGATCGAGCTGTACCGCCAAGAAACAGAGAAGCGAAGACAAGTGATCGCGTGAATTAACGTTAAATTCGGACGACTCCATAACCATTAGAAGTTAACCTTATATAATAATAACAATCCCTCTTCCTGCGCTCGACTACCGTCTCGCCTACCGAATGGCTCTGCATTGGCACGTGACTAACTATGAAGTCGACACCACACGAGCACCAGCGAGCACCACACTTCGACGACCTCGAAGACGGAAGGTTGGGACAAGGCCGACCCTGCTGCACCGCCGAAGCGGTCCGCGTTCGACAGTTTCAAAAGGTGACGCTCTCTAGAGAAAAGAAAAAAAAAAAGAAAACGCACAGAGAAAACGAATCGATCGATGTAAGGGCGATCAGTCTATGGGATCGGAAGATGTTACGCGTCACAAGGTCGTACATCCCCGATTAGATTTGTAAAGCTTGTTGGAGGACTAAGTAGATTGACGCTTTGTTTTGAAATAGTAGTTGCAAATTAGACCGCACTTTACGTTACTTCCTAGTCGAAACATTTATCCTGCACTGTACCATTTATTTTTCGTTTATGTCTGTAACTCTTTGTAGGATGAACTTGAAGAAAAATAGAATAGATTGATGCAAATTTTGCGTTAAGATATGCTCAAATAATGTCGTTAAACAAGGAGGAAGGGATTTTCGAGTGTTACGTGATCTGATTATAACAAAAAAACTTAAATCGAGAATTTAATTATTGCGTCAGTTATTCTCTTGAATATTAATAAATTTTTACCTTTTTTTAATGAAATTTACATTTATTGTATCAATATGTTAACGTACATTATATTTATATCTATATTACGAATGTACTGGGATATAAATAACGGAAACTTAAATCGTAAAAAATAATAACATTAACACAGCGTTACAATAGTTACTTTCTACGAAGAGTTAATGCAGTTGTAATCGCGTCAAAGCGCGTGCAACAAATAAATAAATAAATGTCTGCACGTTTTGTGACCCGTATACTCGGGATGATGATATCGTTTCCCTCTTGATATGATTTATACCTTATAGATATTTAACCTTATTTTCCTTACGGTTCTGCATAGATCATAGCTGCGTGTAAGAGTAACACCAATTTGGTTAACGCTGGAAAGAACAAAGCGAGTGCATTAATTAGCATTTTAAATAAATAACTTGATTTACTTATTACACAAAACTGTGCAACTGTTTTATCTGTTTCTGTGCGTGATAATAATAAAAATAGTTACGTTGAAGTGTTAATCTTTTTAGCGTTAACTGATATTAACACACGATTTTATACGTCAGTCTCTGCGTGTATTTATTTGATTTGTCCGTCCATCGTCACACATACGTAAGTAAGGCTTCATATTATCACACCGACTGTAGCATAGTCAACACAGGTTTTATGTTAACGGTTACGGATCCGACATCACTCATCATCGTATCAATGTGCCCGACATCTCATTGCTCAGTTAGACTTGACGTATACGAGCAACGATCATCGATGATAATCGAGACTTTTGTTTTAAATTACAGCACCACCACGCAACAACAGTCCACTCAGAACAGCAGTTCTCTAAGTCCTCAGCACGATCATGCCTGGTTAGACGGACTCAATAGTCCTCTCATTCAAGATGAGGGTGACAACAAGATGCTGAAGCTGCGCTTCGATGTTTCACAATACACGCCCGAAGAAATCGTCGTGAAAACTGTGGACAACAAACTATTGGTGAGTGAAACTATTACAGTTAATGTTCAAGCCACATGAAGTTAAATAAACTTAATAAAGAGCTAGCCCCAATCGATATTTTTTCACCGAACATACGTTACTGTAAATGTAATAGAAGAGGATTCAATGTTGAAAATATTTTATCTAAATTTTTTTAGATAATATTATATATAATTTATTATATATAATATAGAGTCGACTTTTTAGCACAGTAGAGTTAATAGAGTTAAGATGTCATAAGTTTTCGTCTAAGGTATTGAAATACTAAGTTTCGATGGCACCTTCTAATTTATTACAACTAATACCTATTTAAAATGAACGATTCGTGATTTGGATTTTGTTATGTTTCTTGTGAGAACTTGAACATCTCATCGAGTAATTTGATGTGACATGTCTTACAAGGATTATTTTAAGTTGAATTGATGTTGAATCGAACAATATATATTAGCTGAGGAAGGTTCAAAATGAACCGAAACGTTCTAAATAATTTTTGAATAAATTGATTTTGAAGAAATCTATTTTTATTGGATTTGCGTAACAATAACAACGCCATACTCTCATTCGCCCTTTGATAATCGATTTTTTGAATTTCAAGAATCCATACGAAAACGTATTGTTATATATAATTTATAATATTATTCTTACGATATTTGTAATCTGTTTTTGTTTCAAGAGACATACTCGTTTTTATCAATGTAAATTTACTTTAATCTCGGTCCAACTTATTCTCCATTTTTTTCGTAATTCTTAGAACTTAGAATTTCTTAGAAATGAAAATTAAACTATACTTGTATAAACGGGCATTAATGTTTTAAGATTCTAATACGGAGATCTTTGATTAGTTTATGATAAAATTAAGAGACTGTACTTATATGCAGTCTTAAATATTAATAAGAATCGACTATGAATACCGGTGTTAAGACTTAATAGTCTATTCTTAGATATATAAATTGATTTGCCCGGACAATAGATACTCAGAGCTTAAACCTTTCAATTTATTGCCGCGCGATTTCTCCTGCTTCATCTAATAACCCGAAATTATTATATAGTTGACTCATCATGCACGATATGCGTTGGGACGCTCTCTTGCACAACTTGGCAAGGTGTAAATCTGGCTCAAGTTTTTGCGCAATTGGCGAGAATTGGCGCGACACAAAGTTGTCCGTCACGCGCAATGTGCTGCCATCATAAAACGAAGTTAATTACTCGCAAATTGCGCACCACAATAGTTTTTTGTAGAACTATTCATTTATACCAATGATTTACACAGTTCGCTTATAGTTTATATTCACAGAGAAATAATTAACACGGGGATATATAATATACAAAAGTTATCAATTTTCATACTTAATCTCTTCTCGTGCTAAACGTGAGATAATAAAATAAACTTATATATTATTATTTTCTATAGATTAAAATTATTAAATAAATAAATGAAGTGCGTACATTTGGTATACAAAACACAGTGATTTTCTTGTAACAAACTTACATTTATTGTGAGTATTGTAAATATTATCCAGTCAAAGAGAAAGAACACGATGAAATATGCGCAATACTTGTCGGTATTCGTGCATCCCGTATGAACTATGTAGAATGTTGTAATTGATTGCATTACGTCACTTCCTGCCAGAAAAGCGGCCTCATCGAGTAACGCGGATCGTACGAAGTAAAGTTTCATCTCGTTTTGTTTCATGATTTTGACGATCGCTTCGCGAGATGTAACTTTATTTCAAACGTAGAGTAGCTCGGTATTTAATATAAATTCAATCGAGTTCAATAGATTTATGCACCTCCTCTTTCTCGTTGCCATCTCCGAATATTAGTATTTCAGCGGTAGGAAGTGAAATATTGGGAGCAAGAATTTCTCAAGATTTCTAAGCGCGTCTTCGAGATTTCTCTCTAACGTTCTTGCGTCGACCTGGACGGAAATAACCGTCGCCGAAAATAAATTCATGCCAGTCGTCATACCGGCGGACCGGAATAATGTTTGGCCATTGTGAACAAACACGTTGAACGCGAGGTGCGGGACGGTATACGATTACGCGCTTATGAATTACACAAGAGACGTGTGTCGCGTACACATATTTCGGGAGCAACTTGAAGAACAATTTTTACGGAAAAGTTAAATTTAACAAATTTAATATATCTTAAGGAGGTTCGAGCGTTATTTTGGAGTCGAAAATGCAACTGAAAGAAATTGTCATTATAGCGATTCGGAATCATGCGCAATATTAAGCCCGTGTCACACTACGGACTGTGGACGCGGATTGGATTGAGATTGCGGATTGCGCATCGGAATTCAGCCAATCAAGACAAAGCAGCTTTATCTTGATTGACTGAATTCCGATGCGCAATCCACAATCTCAATCCAATCCGCGTCCACAGTCCATAGTGTGACACGAGCTTTAGTGTAATAAATTGTGGATATTATTTATGTGCTGTATTCTTAGTAAATTATTAGTGAATAGAATATTAACAAATGTATAAGATTGTCAACGACTCGAGAAGTCGAGTATACACTTGGCAACGTTGCACTTCGCGACGTGACGGGCAGTGACAGATCATGGCGAATTATAAGGGAGAAATACGGAATTTGACGATAAAGCTTTAAATTCATACGGTAAAATCCGATTGTCCTGTTTTGTACACAATCGTTGATATTTCATCTGTCGAATCCTAATTTTTCAAAGCCCTAAGTTGGCTGAGTATTTATAAATTGGTGATTATATATCTACTTCGGAACTGTCTCCTATAAGACGCTATGTTAAAATGGTCAATTTCAGAATGACATTACAAGAAAACCATACGATCAATATTGCTCAAATTGTGGGATTATTTGGGTACAGTGTTTGTCTACATCATATTAAAAAATAAATCTTTAAATTGAATTTCGACTGACGAACCTCCTTAAAAAGTAAATTCGCACGAGACGAGCATTTATTTCTATTCCCGACGAAGTCTAAACGATTAAAGACTTTATTTTTGTTAATTTACGTATCAATGTACGATATCCGTCTTTTCTCTTTGCAATATGAGACTAATCGTAATTTAATCATAGAACTATCTATTTATTTCAATAAGAGAGATAATAGAGCGGAAATCGGGTACTGTTTCTCTCTCTCTTTCTTCTCTTAAGCACGGGTATTGAAAAAGTTCTTCTACCGTTATGCACGAGATCGAAGAATGATGAGGTCGTTGTATCACCGTACTCTCGTTCTTCGCGATGAAAGAAAGATCGTAGTGATGTAAGATCTGTCGAGGAACAAGGCACGGCATTATTCTGATGATTTATTCGATAAATGATCGGCCAATCCAGCGTGCTCTTTCACTTTCATTTTCTAATCATGATTGGCCATAGCAAGTAAAAATAGGTATACTTTGTACTGGGTGTTCCAAAAGTTGCACTATTCCACTCGATTAGACTTTTATTTAGACTGAAAATCAATTTCTCTTTAAAGAGATGATTTTATTATTATTTTTCTTAGTATTTTGGTTTCAAGTAGTTCGTAGCAGCTTGAAGGAAGTGTGCGGCTGTCAAAACAACGTGTCTCCTGGATCGTCTGTACGCTACTCCCGCCTTCAACTTGAAGGCGATACGTTCTCAGTCTCCATTCGTTTCTCTTCACATTCATCGTCTGACCGTCCTATCTTTCTCGAACGAGGTCGTTGGCATATCAACTGTTCAAATATGCTTCTTTATCCACCTTGGCATCTATTATATTCTCCGAAAAATTATGCCATCACGTGGCAACCCAATTTTTCGTTCGATCGATCTGTCTTTTTCTCGTCGAGTAAACGAATTTCGTTCACAAAACATCGATCGTTTATCTTCGCGCGGCCAGAGGTCCTTTTCTCTGAAATAATTTCAAGGGAACGAGAGCAGTCTTCCATAAACGGATTCGCCAGGAACCTGACGACAGCGGGGAACAAGCTGTCGTATAACGTGGTCAGGGTCTGGCGAATTCAGGTCGGCCACGAGCGAACCTTAAAGGGCTTGACCAAGGACGATGCTCCGACGGACGAGTAGTTTAAACTGGGAATGGGTCGTGTATGGGAGTAGGGTAGATCATCTCACAAAACGGCCGGCTGACGTCATCGCAGAAGCAACGAGAAAGCGTGTATCCTCGTCTCCTTTTTTTGTTTTCATCATAACACGTAATCTAGTACAAATTCGTACCGGGTATTTCGATAGAAATTTAATTGATGGATATGCAAAAAGATATGTAAAAAAGATCCAAAGAAATATTTCATACCGATGATTGAAAAATTCTAATAAAAGATAATGCTTATTAATTAAAACTTAATTATTGATTAAAATTTAGATATTAAAGCCACATGTGATCGATTATAACTCGTTAAATTGTATTTACGGAGAGAGATTCCAAGTTTGTCGAAGCGACTAATTTTAACAGATATTCCGCCGTAGTGTTCATTCGTATAATATAATTAATAGGTCGTTTGTATATTTTATGTGTATCGTTAATTGACAGGATTGTTCGATCTAAGAATATGATTTTCTTTTTGTAATATAAGAACGTTTTTTAAATATCCCAGCACTTTAATCAACTTTCGAAAGATTCAGGATCTGTTTTCATTCGCGCAAAGGAGAAATGGAAGTAGGAACATCGAAATTCATGGTTATATTTAGTTTGTGAGTCAGAGCTGCCAACGGCTTACGTTATTTTGGACAATCGTGGGACCGAATTTCAAACAGCAACTGTCATTAATGATATCGGGGATTTAGTTTCCTTCTCTATCTCTCAAAATAAAAAATTAATTAAAAAATTAATTACAATTGTACCTTAAAGTTATTATATTTAATAATAAAGTATAAAAAATTATGACAATGTATATGTATGTACTAGAAGTCAGTTTTCAGAAACTAATCATAATGTTTTATTAATTATTATCAGACATTGTGTTATACCTAAATTAGTGAAAGGATTAATAAAGACTTTTTCATGTATATACCAAAGATGATGGAATAAAAAATAAAAAAATATTAATAAAATAATAATGCAATGTGCCTATTTCTGATACATTCTTCGAGGCCTGACTTTTGGACACTCATCCTGTGTATAACTTTGATATAAAGAACTTAGGTGTTTGAACTTACAAAATATTCAAAAATTGATAATATAATTTAAGTCGCTATCATTGTATGTTATCCAAATCACGTGATTCAGTTGGAGGTGCTGAAGAAGCAAATCGGTCACTCCAATGACTAGTAGTTAGAGCTGATAGGGTTACGTAAGGCTTGTTTCTCGTAAGACGATATCCGTCGCGGAAACTTAGATCCTGCGAAGAGTTGAGTTACCGTAGTTCGTCCCTCTCCTTTTTGTCTTTCCGTTTCATTTTCTCCGTTGCTTTCTTTTTCTCTCGATCTCGCGAGATCTAGGGTTACCCATGCGCGCTTTTCTCGTGATAGTTTTATTCTTTTAGTCTGTACGATCGATATCCCAAGAGAAACGTCGCAACAAGAGAATCGCGTTAGCGAATCACCGCCATCACGAAAGAATTCATTTCGCGGCTCGAAGGAAGAACTCTCGGTACGAGACACCAATATTTTTGTTACCGTATTTTTCCGAGAGACAGAAAGTGATTAAGTAAAAGTCGCTCTTTCGTCGAGCAAATCATAGAAAATTCCAAGGATTTAATTATAGAAGTATCGTTATACAGAGAATTAATGAGAATTATTAACAATTTTAATACGAAATTGGACAGTGAGAATAAATCTATAAGAGAAATTCTATTTTTGGTCAAAGCGGATCTTAGTGCTTATATTTCGATGTAAATTTATATTTATATTTAATTCTACAAATTGGGCGTTAAAATATTTTCAATTTTCAGAATTATTAAACAATGAAAATTAGTGAATCATTGCCTTTCCTTCTTTAGCTGTAAAACATTTTGTGAGTAAAAGTCAGCGAATTATATATTACAGTCTTCGTTATCTTAATCACTTTTACGTCCATTTATTGCACTGACCGGCCATGAAGCGATGCCAAGGAATTCATACCTGAAAATTATTCAAGGCGATACGCGCCTTGAAATCAAATACGAATCCACTAGAGTCTTACGACGATGAATAAAGAGAAGGAGAGGAAGAACATGTAATGCAGACAGATTGCAAGTTGTTGCATCGAGGTCAGTCCAATTTTTCACGTGGCAAGGTTAAGGCTTATTATTTCATTCATTGACATGTGTCGCGGACGATGGCAGATAGATTTTTGCGGCAGATTCGGCAGGTTCGTCTTCTCGACAACGCAATGGAATACGTTCTAGAAACGAACGAGTCTAACTGATGATTAGCGACTTTTACGTAATGCAATTAGCACAGCGAGTTTAGCCTATCGTTCACGACTGTACCTGTGGATTGCCGCTCTAATGGGCGCTGCCATATATCCTGCACCTGCATTTTTTCTCGCGTGCGACAAAGCCATCGAAGACACGCTTCAAGAAATATCGCGATTAGCGACGAAGGGCGGCATATGGCTCTCACAGATCAAATGTTACGATGTTTACCGTTAATAGTACAGCGCAGCGGCACAATTGCATACTTATAATGCTATTTGTTTGAATAGGTATTTAAAATATTCGGATAAACACACACACACACACCGTATCTCGACACAACAAATTCTCGCTGGTGAACCAAGAATCTATTATGAAGATTTTATCAATTAGATGTTTGGATGTATGGGTCAATATATGGGTCATTGAAAAGCGTTCGTAGATTTTAAGTGCGATTACCTTGCCGATTTTTTATATAGCTTTCCATTACTATGCATTTTATAACTGTATATATATATATATATTTTTTTTCCATTTAACTTTATAATTTATTACATGTTAAATAAACTGAAGAAGTCCGTGAGACTGAAACGTCTAAGTTTGTTATTCGTATGTGTGTATTTGCGAATTTTAATTTAATATATTAATTTAATTAACTTTTTTGCTCATTTAATTGATCGTAATTACTTATTGTATTACTGATGGTGAGAACAAACTTGTAAATTTTCTCTTGTTTATTATCTTATAATTTGATTATGTTTGAAATTTAATTGATCTTGAGATACTTAATATTAAAAATTAAAGAGCTTTCTGAGCCATCAAAAATACAGCTTTAACAAAAACTTATTTAATTTAATTAAAGTTTCTTAAGATATTTAGTATAATAGATTAAAAAGATTTACTATGGTTAAATATACTGCTTTAACAAAAGTTTAATTAATTAAGCTTTATTTCGAGATATCTCATATTAAAGATCAGGGAAATATTTCAAAGCATCAAAATGCGTCTTTAACAAAAATTAATTAATTTTATTAAGCTGTATCTCGAGATATTTAATATTAAAGATTAGAGAAATTTTCTGAAACGCAAGACTAACAAGACAATTTAATTATTCCAATTAAGATTCTATCTTAGAAGATGTACATTAAAGATTAAAGAATGTCGAAGTATAGCTTGATAAAGTATGTACGAACTATAAAAAGCATGCTTTTGCTGTTTGATTATGTGAGTCAACACTGCATACTCGCCACCGATTCTCTTCAAGGCAAGTCGCTCTCGCTGTCATACGAACTCCAACAATTTCTAAATACGTCGCTGATCGAACTCGCTATTAACATGATGTAACAACTCCGTCATAACAACACCGTTTATACAAAACTCAACGGCGGCACTATCTGTGAATTGTGCAATGTTTGCAAATCTTCGAGCAGCAGCACGCAACTGAAGTTCTGCATGTGTACTTTAAATCCAGTTGTAACTAGAAATTTAATCTTAAATCCATCGAAATATTACGAAGATGTTTTAAGGCGCGCAACTATATCCGATGGTGATAATTTAAAAAGATAATGCTCTCGAACGAACGAAAGTGCATAAAGCCACATGCTTTGCTCAGATTGATTGAAAAATAATCGACTATCGCTAATTATATTCGCACAGAAAGCAATGAGCTTGATAAAATAAAAAGTAATTTGTTGTTGATGATTTCGTAAAAAAATGCATCAATCAACTATTCCTGCTATATCATTTCTCATTATTCGTTCATGTAACAAACGATACACAGTTTACGAAATAAATCACATTTGTTTTTGTGTATTTGTTGTAGGTACAAAATATATATTGCTAGTGTAACTTATAATGTCGGTAACAACAGATATATCGAGCATTAGTGCCTATGACAGAAGAATTTATCTTGGACGACAAATTAGGTGTATAAATAAGTTTCCGCCGTTTTTTCATTAAAAATTGGGCATTTATTGTGAAAGAACAGTACCTAATGTTTTATTCGAAATATTGTCCATCGCTAGCCACTACTTTTTCCCATCTTTCTGGTAACTGGTGGATTCCACATCGAAAAAACAAAAAAACGTCGAAACTATAACGTTCTTTGTCTTCGACGTCAAATTTACCGTTCTTAAACTTTTGAAACCACTCACGGCAATTTCTCTTACTTAAGGCAGCCTCACCATATGCTTCTATGCGCCTCAGCTGCAGATTTCTTCAAATTAAAGAAGTAAATCAAAAGCTCCTGCAAATGACGCTTATTCGGCTCAAAACTCGACATTTTCACACGAAAAAAGATATATGATACTTATACAAAATCGCTAATATTTCAAGGTTATGTTGTTGCCAGATGTCCAACCTTACGATATGACGTTTTACAGCAGACAATTTTAACCATAACATATTGCGGTGACGCCATCTTTTGTCAAATGGCGGAAACTTATTTATACTCCTAATAGAAGTACACGTCATATTCATTTTCGGTATCAACATTTTCGTCGTCACTGTATCTATAAATAAAACTTGCTGGTGACTTGTTAAATTAACAAAATTTTTTCTTTCCGTGCGCAATCGCTAATGTGATTACGGTTTAACGAGTATGGTGCAATATGCGTTGGATTCTGCTTAATAAATCGACTTCTATATCCCATACATATTTCATTAGGACTTTTCTGCGTTCGTGAATCTTGGTGAACTGCCTCACGGCAGAGAGAACGAATCGTAATAAGTGTAATGCTTCACACGAGCAAGTTATGTTTGAAGAATTCGGGACGCGGGGCTTGTAAAGAAATACTAGCGCACATATACGAGCGGCGATCCTACTTCGTGATAAAATGTAAATTATTATCGATCACTGAGTCAACGAAAGGCGCTCGATAGAACTATATTGCGAAAAACACGGACATTAAAGATGGATAGAGAGCTATAATATTCTAAGTACTTTTGTATTAAATATTTTCTCGTAAAAATTTGTTGAATTGAATAGAGAATAACTTGCGGGAGAAAAACAGAGTCGAACAATAAGGGTGACTTGTAAGAATAAGCTTGAAAATATCGATTTGTGTCAACGTGATGTAGAAGGTGGAAGTGATGGCGGTACAATCCGCCATCTTCCCCGTCTTGTCCTTCGTTCCCACTATGTTTCGACCCCTTCATGACTTCCACGGTTCTCGTAAGACGCAGGCGTCCCAAAATTGTGTCGTTTCTCTCTCATAACCCACTTTCGTCGTTGAGAATGACGTTTCTTTCAAGGCAAGAACCCAGTCTCAGTTTCCGCCCTGATTCAATGAGCTTCCGGGACTAGTTATTTATATATACCTATTTTTCGCGTAATGCTTTTTAAATCCCTGCACTGAAAAAGATTTACTAAATTTTGATATATTGTTTCTTTGAATAATACACTAAGTAAATATTTACTTACAATAAATAAATGTGTACTCAATAAAAAATATAATAGTTAAATGAAATTAATGGTTTTATCAAGTAAATACGTATATGTTTACATTTAAATATTTACACTCAGAACTATTAAAAAATATATTTATTAAAATTTAGTTTTATTAAAATGCGAATTAAAACTCTACTGTAAATATTTATTTTTATATAACTAATATTTTATTATACAAAAAATTATAAAAATGTATAATTTTAATATTATTATATAAAATCGTACCGAAGAAATATTAAGATGAAAATATTTCGAAAAGTTTGAAAAAATTGTTTTTATGAAATTCTTCAGATTAGTGCGAGTCGCTGTACCAACATGTAGTATTTTTTTCATATATATAATAAAGTTGATATCTTGATGCATCTGTAACCCAACACGTATGTCTACATTAGTCGCAGATGGAAAAATGAGATCGATGTCTGACACGTTATACTAATCTACATGTCTACTATAAGGAGACGAAACCTACGCCTACGCATTGTCGAACGGCATGACTCATGGGTCGAACGCATGAGTAATACGGTCACTATTACGAGGTACTCTCGTTGTCCCATTTTTAGATTACTCAGGGAAATTGCTCGTTAGGGAGTCACGAAGGACACTTATCGAGCATATTTCTTTTTGTATCGTCGCTCGTGAAAATTCGGTCACAATAAAACGATAATTATATTTTTGCCGTTCGCAAGCTTCAAATTCCTTGAAAAAAAAAAAAAACGTGTGTATGTGACCGAGGAAAGAGCAAAGTCGGATCGTTAGTCCAATGCATTCGTAATGATAACTCAGTCGTGACGTGCTTTAGGCTCGTTACATTCACGCGAGGTGAATGTAACGAGCAATAGTAAATTCACGTTAGTAAGCACGTCTACATCCTGAGAAGACCGTAGACAAAATATTAATATCCATTAACATCAATAATAATTGATGCTAATAATAAACTGACTGGATTATAGAATTACGGCATAACTTGGCTACCAGCCATAATATATTTTAGTTCAAGGCAACAGGAGCTACCGCATTAAAAGGGTTGATTGCAACATCGTCAACTTCTATTAAGAAATTTTTTTTTTTATAATATATATGTACATATAGATATAATGTTCTAATACAATTAAAAAATTGTTAAATTTATCTTATTATTAATCCAATCTAATTTTTCAAATTGATAGGATATGCTTTGAGAGATGATGTGCGAATCTACTACATTTAATTGTCAATGAATCGAAAAATATGAATAGTGATAATTATACAGTTCAGATCGTCATGTAATAATTAACTCATTTAACGCAATGCAACTTTGTTTGTCCAGGTCCATGCCAAGCACGAGGAGAAGACAGAGAGCAAATCGGTATACAGAGAATACAATCGGGAATTCCTGTTGCCGAAAGGAACCAATCCTGAGAGCATCAAGTCTTCCTTAAGTAAAGACGGTGTTCTTACCGTGGAAGCGCCATTACCGGCAATTGGATCGGGCGAGAAGCTAATCCCAATCGCACACCAGTAAACCCCAGACGAATTGCGGAAAGTCGGTTTCTAATTTTCTGCCTCGAATTCCTCCCAATATTTCCAACCATCCAACTTATCCAAATTGGATTTTTCCTTCATAAGTCCTTATATCCTTCTTTTACCATTACTTTTATCATAGTAACTTAAAGAAGTTGATCTATTCGCGCGAGAGAAAGTTTGACCAATTTTAAACTACACTGAGAGAAGTGTTTGATATTTTTGAATATATATAATATATATATATTAGGGTGTCCGTTAATTTGGCGATTTTCGAATTTTTCCATTTTCCGGGCAAAAAGTGGTTCAAAATAAATAAAAAAAAAGTTTCCCAACGGAAAAAAAAAAATAAAAATTTTTAACCCGTGCCACCGAGCACATGAAGTTTTGTACTGAATTTGTATGGGAAAAAAAAACTTTTTCAGTATTTTAGCCACCGAATTTTTTGTACGTTATTAAAAAATCTGACTACTTGCATATCTTTTCTTGAATGCTGCCTGAAGACCCTCCAATAATTTATATGATAATAATAATAATAAATGTGTTAAGAAAAAACTAGATTTTCAAGCAGTGTGCGACTATTTCAGTTGATTATATTTGCATATATTGCATATATTTGCATATATGATTAAAATTATAAATTATAATTGTCTGAAAAAAATTATATGTATAAATATAGTCAAATTATGATAATTGCAATCATTTTTTTCTCTCAGTGTAATAACAGAAAAATCGACCACGCTAAGAGTGCCTGGTGCATGTCAACTTTCGATGAAAAATACAAAAAGAAATCAAACGTAGAGCAATGAAGTGCTATAAATGTAAAAAAAAAAGTTAGCTAAAATGTGTTTGATAAAAAATGTTTTTCCTTTTTCATACAGCTTTATTTCTTTGATACACACAAGATATTTCCGATTTCCTCGTAGAAATAGCATAGTTTTTTTCAGAAATGTGCATTGCCTTTTTGAAATAATGTATTTTATAGTTAGACACTTTTTTGAGAAGCTGTGAGTATTGCTTACTCGTGCACTTACATACCAACGAGTCGAAACTCATGAATCAATGGAAAAATGGCCGTTTGTAACGATTAACTTATATATGTGTTAGTTTAGGTGTACGTTAAAAGACTATAACACAATGCTTAGAATATGTGACCATTATTGATATTATTTATAAATATTTTAATATTTTTTGAAATATTGCGCAACACATTCAACAGATACACGTACATGCACCATACACACACATGCAATACACACACACACGCACACGCACATATTTAAAGGTAATGCGAATTGAAATAAAAACGATAAGTATAACAATACAACGAATTTATATTTTCCTAACAATGAAAAATATACAAAAAAAGTTGTGCTCTTCCCTACAAATATAAGGTGAGTAATATTCTATTCACAGATGAACACAAGTTTGAATTCCAAGCAATGTGATATATATGAAATATAATTTTTTATCATTGATAGCAAGATACACATATTATCACAGACTTTTAATTTATTTGTCTTTATTAACAGAATATGTTTTTATACACAGATAACTCTCTTATGTAAAATTATTATAAAATTATTGCACAAGATCTGTGTTAGTATTGTTTTAAAAATTTTTTTTAAGATTTAAACATTTTAAAATAACATTTAAAATAAATATTACGCGACTTATAACTTATTTGTACTAACTCTATGGAAATAATATCGAGTAGATTTAATTAAATAATTATGTTTTTGATTATAATAATGATTAAATTATAATGTCTATATTAAATATAATAGGTATTCTCAATTGTTGTGGGCAATAAAAATCTATGCATGATATGTATAAAATAGTGGAAATTTTACAAATTTATTTTATGAATCAAATGACATTATGTTCATATATGTATCTATATAATTTTGTCATGGATTGTGTGAAGTTTGTTTACTTGCTTGTAAGAAGCATGTGTTTCATCTCAGATTTATACATGAGATTACAAGAAACTTCATAAAACGTAACTTTTTTTTTATTTTAGCTTGTTTTCAAGAATAATGATAAAAATAAAAAACATGTCATTCTACGTTATCCATCGTAAAAATAGCAAATTTATAATAAATCGAGACCAGAAACAATTAATATTACGATTTTACTGAGAAGGAAGCATCAGTCTGTCTCGTAGTGTGATGAAATCTACATATAAAAAACTTTTCGTATCTAAACATTTTTCGCGTAACATAGTTATTATCGTAATAAAAGAGAGCCATAATTAAAATTTCTATATACTTGGAACTTCGGCGGAGAAAAGTGGCGCATCGGATGCGGTGAACGACGGCGATTTACCTTCCCTCGCGATGCGCAATGCTTGATGAACCGATACGGTATCGAGTTCCTTTTGATTCGGTTTTTCATTATCCAAGCAAATATCGGCGGCTCTCTTACCAAATGGCTCCAAAACCTTGACTCTGTAATCGACTATTGTCGACACTGGATTGCCCGTTAATCTCAAGTTTTCCAAGCACGGCAAATGACCGATATGTTTCACCTCCTCGATCTTCTCGATACGATTACAACTTACATCTAATCCCTCCAACGAGTACAGCTTCGAAAAGCTGGCGAGTGACGTAAGTTTGTTTTGCGACAGGTCGATGTAAACGATATATCCGAGTCTCGTGTGAAGATCATCCGGCAGATGAGTAAAATTGTTTGACGCTAGGTACAACTGGGATAATCTCGGTAACAGTGTTACGTTGGAGATTTCAGACAGGTGATTGTTATTCAATGTCAAGCATTCTATTTGTGGTAATAGTTTAATCGCCTCGTCTATAATTTCTATGCGATTGTCACTGAGGTCCAAGTGCGTCACCTTCATCCATACATGCGAGTCGTTGGCGTTTTCGATATTCTTATGAACCTCTTCGCACATCGCCAATTCTACGATGTTTCTGAGCTTAGTATTGGTAACTTTCAACGTAGTCACGGTGTCCCGAAGATTTCCCATGTTGTAAATTTTGTCAACTGGATACCGATCGATCGTTAAGTCCTGCACATTTTTGAAGGTGGATAATTCAATAGACAAGGCGGACGGATAAATATTGCTAGTTTTGTAAGGCTCCGAACTTCCTTCGATCGTGAGGCTGGTTAAACGCGAATTAAAATCCAAAACGTGACTGAAAGCATATTTCTTATGCACAACTTCCAGCAATGGACACGGCTGCTTTAATCTTTCGCTGACTGCATACAACTAAAAGTAAAAAGTTTACAGATGATAAACATTAGGGTATTTGTAAATCTTCGATAATTGAAAACTAAGTTACTTCAATTACCTGTACAGGATTGAATTTGTAGCTCGTCGAAGCCTGTAGCAAGGTATCACCCGTTAAAAAGAATTCCAACGCCATGCTTTGCACCAGGGAACATATATCGTACTCGTGCAGATCCAGGAATATGGCGAGTTCTCTGGGCATCGCCTTCTTCAAGTAATTGTAAACAGCATTGAGGTATACCTCGAGACTCTGCCTACGCTTTTCCACGAAAACCTCACACTTGTTGCCTAGGAGTTTCTTCGGTGGTAAAATGTCTTTTTCGACACAATATTTGGAGACAACGCTGTCGTGCAACGCCGCAAATGTACTATACCTTTGACATAAAGAATAAGCATAGTTTTTTTTCTTTTCCCTCTTTTTTATGCCCATATCATTTTTATTTTTGTTGGTAAATTACATGTGCATTTTGTGTCTCAACCTCTTAATTATCTTTAACTAAAATTACTATAAATATATATTTATAAGCAAATAAGATATATATACAGACAACATAATATATTTAACACAATTAATCAATACACCTTTTATTTTTCAATGTTAAACAATGATGAAGTGTGTTCACTGTGGATGCTTTCCATTTTATGCAAATTGACACAAGTGATGTTTTATCTTTGTTACTCACTGAATATAAAGATAGAATGATACTTGTGTCAACTTGCGTCACTAAATGGAAAGTATCTAAAATGTTATAGGTCTATACGATAGAAAAATTATTAAAAATATAAATACATTAAATATTAGAAAAATAGAAAGAATTAGGAATATAGAGATTAAGTGTATAAAACGCAATAGATACACATAATGTATAAAGCACATGTGGACTAAACGTAAAAGCGCAATGGATATAGATAAGATAACATGACATATGAGAATTGTTGTTTTTGGTGAAATTTCTTTGATAGCTTAACGTTTTGTCGTTTTCTCTCTTCAACGTGAAAAGAAAAAGAAAACGAACCGTGTAAGAAGTTCAGCTGTTACGTCTTATGCCTCGTACTATGTGTGAGTGCCTTCCAACGAGAGACAATTTACAGTGATCATATCATTTTTGTTTAACATTGGCGAATAACAAGGACATATACTGATACTGGTGTCATCTGTGTCGTTTGTTGAAAGGCATCCTATATCATTCATCTGTGAATGCTCACCGGAAAGCAGCTATCTCACTAATAATCTCAAGTTTTTATATATAGGCCTTCTACAATAAGCCATTACCTAAGTTTTAAGTCATAAGAAATTGACCACTCACAGTCGATTATTCTTCTTACATTCGATCGTGATTGGTAAATTTCTTATGATTTAACACTTAAAACTTAAGTAATGGCTTATTGTAGATATAATATATATGCAGACGTTCGCACACAAAAGATATGAGTGAAATAAAGCGCATTAAGATGACGCTTGAAATGAGAATGGAAGCGAGTGCCTTGAATGCCAAAGTCACCTGTGTTTCACGGTCCATTTGATCGACGCGATCGCAACCTCGATGCAGTAATACGTGACACCGTCCACGGTGTCGACCGACGGTATTTTCAGGTGGACGTTCTCCTGGTTCAACAGCAGGCACGCCATGACCGGGTCGTGACGCGCAATCTACGTGAGCAAAGGTCCCTCGAGTCGCGCGCGGAGACCGAGAGGTTATCCACGCGCAATCGGCAGCTGCACAGCCGTAATCGTGAGGGTAGCGGTGCTGCGGCGCGGAGCATTTAGAGTCTGCGGTTTTTGCGCGTCGCACGGGGCATCGTGATTACGTACGCACACACGCCTCCGCGTTTATCACCGACGTGTACCTCGCAACGAGCGACGTTGCCTCGTAATAACGGAAGACGAGACCGTGGCACAAGTACGCATCTTTGACACTTGACAGCTGGAGCTGGCTCGCGCCGACCGCGGGAGAAAAAAAAAAGAAGAGCACGCGCAACACGCTGCTCCCATCTCGTGGCGACACGACGCACTACGCGAATTCCTGGCGGACGTTCGTCGGTCGGTCCTCTAATAATTGATTGATCGTAATTGAATTTAAAGAGAATATTTCACTGTGATTAATGAATTATAACATTGTGGAATAGGCTTTACTCAAAATGGAGCGATGACGATAACAGTAAAAAAATAGCTTTACAACTCTGTTACAAGATTCTTTAAACCGTAATCACACTAGCGATTGCACGATTGTGATTATTGAGGATTACTTTTCATTACTTTTCAACCAACAACCAGTTAGAGCAAAGCAACTTTGTTCTGATTGATTGAAAAGTAATTCTCAATCGTCAATCACAATCGCGCAATCGCTAGTGTGATTACGGCTTCAGTGTCATTGGTTCTTACCTTTAATTCCTTTTAATTCCTCCATGTATCTACAATAAATGTATAAACTAATCATATCAAAACATCTTATAACTGTTTTTTCTGCTGAAAGTAGTCGCAACGCATTACTCCATTTCGAATAAAGTCTATTCTTCAATTGCGTAATTACAACAATGATTAATCTCTCACGGTCGAATATTCTCTTCAAATTCGACTATGATTAGTCAAATACGACTATATAGCACCAGAGCCAGCTTAAGGGGTTATATACATTTAGAGGGCTAGAAAAAGCGATTTTTTTAGGATTTTTTTTAAACAAAATGAAACTATATACATATGTTTCAGTTTGTACATCCAATAAAGTTATATTTAAAGTATATTTCAAAATTTTTTTGTACAAAAATATTTAATAATTTAGAATCTGCGCCAGTCTACAGAGACATATAAAAAAAAAATGGTTTTGCGGTGAGCAACATATCTCGGCAGGAACTCATCTGAAATAAAAAATCTAAAAAAATTTCATTAGTATATTGTATAAACTAGTAATTAATCGTTCGGTTTTTGAAAATATTGATTAGAAACCAGGGCTGGGTAAAATGCCTTTCGAATTCCATTTAAAATACCAAATATAAAATACTTTTAAAAAGAGTATTTAAAATACAAAATGTAAAATAGATTCTTTTAATCCATTTTAAATATAAAATAGTAGCGTCGAGTGGCTCACCGCTCTGTGCGATTGACTCGCGATTTGTAGACCCGAGTTCAATCCCACGTGCGCCCAAACGCGATTTTTCGCGTTTAATGAGCCAAAAAATGGCTCCATCTGGTGATCAAAAGATCTATGATCATCAGCGCCGTTCGGATTCGGCGTTAAACTGTAGGTCCTATACATCAGTATACATATCAGTAGATATTTGTCTCTAATATCTGACTGAGGTAGGATTCTGTGGACCAATCACCCACAAATCCGAAAAACAATCTGATTCGAGAAACGAATATAGGCCTCGGACAAAAGAGG